>NC_140168.1:26727072-26907152 GCF_963971535.1 Notolepis coatsorum | reverse complement strand
TACGTTAGCTAAGTATTTAAGTACTGATATTCTGAGCCGTGTTTGTACTGTAGCTACGTTAGTTAAGTATTTAGTTACTGACATTCTGAGTCGTGTTTATACTGTAGCTACGTTAGTTAAGTATTTATGCTACTGATATTCTGAGCCGCGTTTATACTGTAGCTACGTTAATTAAGTATTTAAGTTACTGATATTCTGAGCCCTTTTATACTGTAGCTAAGTTAGCTAAGTATTTAAGTTACTGATATTATGAGCCGGGTTTATACTGTAGCTACGTTAATTAAGTATTTAAGTTACTGATATTCTGAGCCGCGTTTATACTGTAGCTAAGTTAGCTAAGTATTTAAGTTACTGATATTCTGAGCCGTGTTTATACTGTAGCTTTGTTAGCTAAGTATTTAAGTTACTGATATTCTGAGCCGCGTTTATACTGTAGCTACGTTAATTAAGTATTAAGTTACTGATATTCTGAGCCACGTTTATACTGTAGCTACGTTAATTAAGTATTTAAGTTACTGATATTCTGAGCCGGGTTTATACTGTAGCTACGTTAATTAAGTATTTAAGTTACTGATATTCTGAGCCGCGTTTATACTGTAGCTAAGTTAGCTAAGTATTTAATTACTGATATTCTGAGCGTGTTTATATCGTAGCTAAGTTAGCTAAGTGCAACAACTTGTGATTGGAGGATCAAGAAAAGAGGGTGAGGTTGCGATAGGTCCAATGCTGCATGTTAACACGCTGCTGTTGTAAGGCCTATTGCTCCTACCAGGGGGGGGGGGGGGGGGGGGGGGGTGCATTTGACTTGAGTTGGTCATCTTTCGAAAGAGCTAAATTGGAGAACTACTGTAATCATTGTAATTACACACCGCTGTGTCCTGGAACCTCGTATTGCATGTTTAAGGAGGACGAAAAGTGTTGTTTGATTGTACTGCAGGAGGCAAAAGTGAGAATTAAGCTGGGAATAAAACACATAACAGTAGTACTGCAGATGATGGTCTCATTTAACGTGATGAAAGTTTCTATTTCCTGCCGTACATTATAAACAGTCCCTTTGTAGAACAGCAAAGTACAGCTCGGTGGCTACGTCGAGACCAATTACAGCGCTCACACTATGTAGATACAGTAGTTTGATCCTGTATAATAACAACAACAACAGCAAAGAAAGATGCAGAGAAAGCTACACACATATGGGGTTTTTATTGACTTGATGAATTGAGTACTCCCCAACTCTCCTGGTGTAAAGATACCGAAACTCTGAACGAACAGCTATGTTTAGAGAAACACGAAACAACAATTTCCCATAAAAAGAAAGAAAGAACAAGATTCTCACCCGTTGCCCAAACTCTCCAGGCTCGCCAGGTAACCCGAGGTGACCAGGAGGCCCCTGGGAAGACACATTGTTTACAGTAAATCTCGGTTCACAACACTCATTAACATAAACATAGTATTTACGACTCTCGCCAGGTGCTCAGTTTTACATTCTTCTCAACAGGCGGTTTCTAACGGAACAAAGTAGTATATTCTTTCTTCATTTGTTTTGTTTTGACAGGAACAATGCACAATAATCAACATAAACTAAGATGTAAATGTGCCAGAGTTAACCCAGGTCGGCTAACATTCTGCATTCTCATCTGCAGTCCCTCACCACAATGTTAAATATGCACACATTTGCATATATCGCCAAGACACGAATCACCAACATGGATAATGCCAGATTCAAAAACTTGGGTTTCATTTTGTTGATACATTCAAAACGAAACTTTTTCCAGAAGGGATTGTGTCCTCTTCATCGATTTACGCCTAGTTTTGGTATAAAATCGACTATAAACCCGGCTATGAATGATATATCAACAAACCCTTCTGTAATTAGAAGCAGGATATGGATGGGAAGAAATTTGGAACTGTGAGGTTTTGCCCGCTGCTCACTACCTTTTCTCTGTCTTCTTTAAGCCTACTGTTAGGAATTCCCTATTCTCTGTCTTCTTTAAGCCTACTGTTAGGAATTCCCTATTCTCTGTCTTCTTTAAGCCTACTGTTAGGAATTCCCTACTCACTCTCTCTAGCCCCCACCCTCTCGTTCCTTACCCTTAGTGGCCACACCTGTTTGATATTCTATTATCTCTCGCACCTGTGGTGGCAGGCTAATTAGTCCCCCTGTGGGCTTTAAATACCAGGGCGCTTCCCCTCGTTTTGGCGTGGGGTCGTGTTGTATACTTGCCGAGTCATATTCTCTAAACATCTAGACTCTTTCGGGAGATCCTCTGTCTGCCTATGCTGTTCCATTCTCCGGCGTCGAGATGTTTGCTCCAGCCTTCGCCTGCTGTCGCCGTTGCCTGAGAGTGGGACTGGTCTGCGCTCCCTAGACTTCCACGGGAGGCATCCCAGTCATCCACTTCAGACCCCCCGCGCAGCTGTCGTCCTGACGCACATCCAGACCAGCGCAGACGCTCTCCAGTCCACAGCGCGCAACGCGCATCTTCCAAGGACGCTCGAGCTTGGCACGCTCTCCAGACCAGCGCGCAACGCGCATCTTCCAGACCTTCGAGCTTGGCACGCTCCTCCGTACCAGCGCGCAACGCGCATCTTCCAAGGACGCTCGAGCTTGGCACGCTCTCCAGACCAGCGCGCAACGCGCATCTTCCAGACCTTCGAGCTTGGCACGCTCCTCCGTACCAGCGCACTGACGCGCATCTTCCAGACCTTCGAGCTTGGCACGCTCCTCCGTACCGGCGCACAGACGCGCATCTTCCAGACCTTCGAGCTTGGCACGCTCCTCCGTACCAGCGCTCTGACGCGCATCTTCCAGACCTTCGTGCTTGGCACACTCCTCCTGGCAGACGCACCCCATTGCGTCTCTCTGTTCCGACGCGCACACCAAGGTGTGGCGCGCCACTCTGTTCCTCGGCTCCGACAGTGGCTACCCGGTGGACGACATCCTCGCCACCGCCACTGTTCCAGCTCCCTGTTCCGACGCGCACACCAAGGTGTGGCGCGCACTCTGTTCCTCGGCTCCGACAGTGGCTACCCGGTGGACGACATCCTCGCCACCGCCACTGTTCCAGCTCCCTGTTCCGACGCGCACACCAAGGTGTGGCGCGCACTCTGTTCCTCGGCTCTGACAGTGGCTACCCGGTGGACGACATCCTCGCCACCGCCACTGTTCCAGCTCCCTGTTCCGACGCGCACACCAAGGTGTGGCGCGCACTCTGTTCCTCGGCTCCGACAGCGGCTACCCGGTGGACGATGCCCTCGTCACCGCCACTGTTCCAGCACTCTGTTCCTCGGCTCCGACAGCGGCTACCCGGTGGACGATGCCCTCGTCACCGCCACTGTTCCAGCACTCTCTCCCTCGGCTCGGACAGCCAGCCGCCCCGGTGGCGTTGCCTTCGTTCCCGTTGCTGTCCCTGTACCATTACGCATGCGCCTGGGTGAGTTTTGATTGTGATGTCACTCACCCAGCGTAGTGCCCTTGCCCCCGTACCCGCTGCTGTCCCCGTACCTTTACGCATACGCCTGGGTGAGTTTTGATTGTGATGTCACTCACTCAGCGTAGTGCCCTTGCCCCCGTTCCCGCTGCTGTCCCCGTACCTTTACGCATACGCCTGGGTGAGTTTTGATTGTGATGTCACTCACTCAGCGTAGTGCCCTTGCCCCCGTTCCCGCTGCTGCCCCTTTACCTTTACGCATACGCCTGGGTGAGTTTTGATTGTGATGTCACTCTCCCAGCGTATTGCCTCTGTTAGTTAGTTTGGACATTTCATCTCCCAGCGTATTGCCTCTGTTAGTTAGTTTGGACATTTCATCTCCCAGCGTAATGCCTCTGTTTTTGGTTCTCACTTAGAATAGTATTTTTGGACTTTACATCTCCCCCTGTGTGTTTGTCACACGAAGATATTATTACTTTGTTCACTTTGTTATTTGGACTGTTCTGCACCTGCTCTGTTTTTTCCCTTTTGTGCATTAACTCTCTCCTCAGTCCTGCAGAGCGGCCCAGATGTTTTCCCACCAGTCCCCAGTTCCTCCCTGTACCCCAGCCCGCCTCTGCGGGCCTCAGTCCCCTCTGTTCCCTAGTTCTCCCCTTTCTAGTTCCACCTAGTCTCTGTTCCCTAGTTCTCCCCTTTCTAGTTCCACCTAGTTCCTGTTCCCTAGTTCTCCCCTTTCTAGTTCCACCTAGTTCCTGTTCCCTAGTTCTCCCCTTTCTAGTTCCACCTAGTTCCTGGTCCCAAGTTCTCCCCTTCTAGTTCCACCTAGTTCCTGTTCCCTAGTTCTCCCCTTTCTAGTTCCACCTAGTTCCTTGTCCCTAGTTCCCCTAGTCCCCGTTTCTCCTGTTCCCTAGCTCTCCTAGTCCCTAGTCCTCTCTCCCTAGTTCTCCTTGTCCCTGGTTTACCTAGTCTCTAGTTCCTCTGTCCCAAGGCGTTCCCTTAACCTTCCCTTAGGCGTTCCCTTACTTTCCCTTAGTGTTCCCTTTTCCTGCCCGCCTCTTAAAGGCACCTTTCCTTCCCCTCATATTATATTCCTGTATTTGTGATTCTCCCTTAAAGGGACAGTGCCCTTTTCCCTGTATTTCCCTGTTGTTCAATAAATTTCTGTTTCTTGGCAAACCATCATACCTGTCTTGTGTTGTGCGATTGGGGTCGGTTACAAACCATAACAGTACGACCCCACCAAATCGACGACCCCAGCCAGCACAGACGGTGTATGTTGAGTTTGCCTTTTTTTTTCTTGTTTCCCTCTAGCTCCCCTGTTAGCCCTGTTAGCTCCCCTGTTAGCTTGTTAGTCTCCCCTCTAGCTTCCCTGTTAGCCCAGTTTAGCTTCCTTGTTAGTCCTGTTTAGCTCCCTTGTTAGCCTGTTACTCCCCTGTTTAGCTTGTTAGTCTCCCCGGTTAGCTCCCCTGGTTGCTTCCCGTTTTGCCCTGTTTGACCCCCCTGTAGCTAGCCATGCCCTGGCGGCTAACCCAGTCCCTCTGCATGGCCCCGGTCTGCTAGCTTGGCCCCGGCTGTTAGCACAGCCTCTATGTTAAATGCAGCCTTGCAGCTGGCATAGGCCCTGTAGCTAGCCAGGCCCAAGCAGCTAACCCGGTCCCTCTGCATGGCCTCCACTTTTTTGTGTAGTTTTTCCCACTGCTAGGACTGCCCTTTCAGCTAGCAAGGTCAGTTTATCTCACACAGCTAGGACTGTCCTTCCAGCTAGCTTGTGCTCTCATGCTGGTCCAGCCCTGTCTGCCAGCCTAGCTCCGGCAGCTAGCGCAGCCTCTATGTTGATGTAGCAGTACAGCTAGCATAGGCCCTGTAGCTATCAGTGCCCTGGCAGCTAACCTTCCCTCTGCTAGCCCTTTCCCGGTGCTTCCATGGTTACCCCTTAGCTACCCTGCTCGCCCCTCGGTTCCTCTAGACCAGTTCTCTTGCCCAGTTCGCTAGACTAGTTCTCTAGACCCAGTTCCTCTAGACCAGTTCCCCCAGTTGCCCCTCTGCTACCCTAGTTACCCCTCGGCGACCCTGTTTCGTTTGCTAGCCCCACTCTTGTGGTGGCTTCCCCTACTGGCTTGGCCAGTGCCTTTGTTTTTGTCTTGTTTTGCCCCCTGCCACTCTGTCTGTATTTGTTTTGGGTCGCCGGGTGGCTCCCGTTGGAGGGGGGGATACTGTGAGGTTTTGCCCGCTGCTCACTACCTTTTCTCTGTCTTCTTTAAGCCTACTGTTAGGAATTCCCTATTCTCTGTCTTCTTTAAGCCTACTGTTAGGAATTCCCTATTCTCTGTCTTCTTTAAGCCTACTGTTAGGAATTCCCTACTCACTCTCTCTAGCCCCCACCCTCTCGTTCCTTACCCTTAGTGGCCACACCTGTTTGATATTCTATTATCTCTCGCACCTGTGGTGGCAGGCTAATTAGTCCCCCTGTGGGCTTTAAATACCAGGGCGCTTCCCCTCGTTTTGGCGTGGGGTCGTGTTGTATACTTGCCGAGTCATATTCTCTAAACATCTAGACTCTTTCGGGAGATCCTCTGTCTGCCTATGCTGTTCCATTCTCCGGCGTCGAGATGTTTGCTCCAGCCTTCGCCTGCTGTCGCCGTTGCCTGAGAGTGGGACTGGTCTGCGCTCCCTAGACTTCCACGGGAGGCATCCCAGTCATCCACTTCAGACCCCCCGCGCAGCTGTCGTCCTGACGCACATCCAGACCAGCGCAGACGCTCTCCAGTCCACAGCGCGCAACGCGCATCTTCCAAGGACGCTCGAGCTTGGCACGCTCTCCAGACCAGCGCGCAACGCGCATCTTCCAGACCTTCGAGCTTGGCACGCTCCTCCGTACCAGCGCGCAACGCGCATCTTCCAAGGACGCTCGAGCTTGGCACGCTCTCCAGACCAGCGCGCAACGCGCATCTTCCAGACCTTCGAGCTTGGCACGCTCCTCCGTACCAGCGCACTGACGCGCATCTTCCAGACCTTCGAGCTTGGCACGCTCCTCCGTACCGGCGCACAGACGCGCATCTTCCAGACCTTCGAGCTTGGCACGCTCCTCCGTACCAGCGCTCTGACGCGCATCTTCCAGACCTTCGTGCTTGGCACACTCCTCCTGGCAGACGCACCCCATTGCGTCTCTCTGTTCCGACGCGCACACCAAGGTGTGGCGCGCCACTCTGTTCCTCGGCTCCGACAGTGGCTACCCGGTGGACGACATCCTCGCCACCGCCACTGTTCCAGCTCCCTGTTCCGACGCGCACACCAAGGTGTGGCGCGCACTCTGTTCCTCGGCTCCGACAGTGGCTACCCGGTGGACGACATCCTCGCCACCGCCACTGTTCCAGCTCCCTGTTCCGACGCGCACACCAAGGTGTGGCGCGCACTCTGTTCCTCGGCTCCGACAGTGGCTACCCGGTGGACGACATCCTCGCCACCGCCACTGTTCCAGCTCCCTGTTCCGACGCGCACACCAAGGTGTGGCGCGCACTCTGTTCCTCGGCTCCGACAGCGGCTACCCGGTGGACGATGCCCTCGTCACCGCCACTGTTCCAGCACTCTGTTCCTCGGCTCCGACAGCGGCTACCCGGTGGACGATGCCCTCGTCACCGCCACTGTTCCAGCACTCTCTCCCTCGGCTCGGACAGCCAGCCGCCCCGGTGGCGATGCCTTCGTTCCCGTTGCTGTCCCTGTACCATTACGCATGCGCCTGGGTGAGTTTTGATTGTGATGTCACTCACCCAGCGTAGTGCCCTTGCCCCCGTACCCGCTGCTGTCCCCGTACCTTTACGCATACGCCTGGGTGAGTTTTGATTGTGATGTCACTCACTCAGCGTAGTGCCCTTGCCCCCGTTCCCGCTGCTGTCCCCGTACCTTTACGCATACGCCTGGGTGAGTTTTGATTGTGATGTCACTCACTCAGCGTAGTGCCCTTGCCCCCGTTCCCGCTGCTGCCCCTTTACCTTTACGCATACGCCTGGGTGAGTTTTGATTGTGATGTCACTCTCCCAGCGTATTGCCTCTGTTAGTTAGTTTGGACATTTCATCTCCCAGCGTATTGCCTCTGTTAGTTAGTTTGGACATTTCATCTCCCAGCGTAATGCCTCTGTTTTTGGTTCTCACTTAGAATAGTATTTTTGGACTTTACATCTCCCCCTGTGTGTTTGTCACACGAAGATATTATTACTTTGTTCACTTTGTTATTTGGACTGTTCTGCACCTGCTCTGTTTTTTCCCTTTTGTGCATTAACTCTCTCCTCAGTCCTGCAGAGCGGCCCAGATGTTTTCCCACCAGTCCCCAGTTCCTCCCTGTACCCCAGCCCGCCTCCGCGGGCCTCAGTCCCCTCTGTTCCCTAGTTCTCCCCTTTCTAGTTCCACCTAGTCTCTGTTCCCTAGTTCTCCCCTTTCTAGTTCCACCTAGTTCCTGTTCCCTAGTTCTCCCCTTTCTAGTTCCACCTAGTTCCTGTTCCCTAGTTCTCCCCTTTCTAGTTCCACCTAGTTCCTGGTCCCAAGTTCTCCCCTTCTAGTTCCACCTAGTTCCTGTTCCCTAGTTCTCCCCTTTCTAGTTCCACCTAGTTCCTTGTCCCTAGTTCCCCTAGTCCCCGTTTCTCCTGTTCCCTAGCTCTCCTAGTCCCTAGTCCTCTCTCCCTAGTTCTCCTTGTCCCTGGTTTACCTAGTCTCTAGTTCCTCTGTCCCAAGGCGTTCCCTTAACCTTCCCTTAGGCGTTCCCTTACTTTCCCTTAGTGTTCCCTTTTCCTGCCCGCCTCTTAAAGGCACCTTTCCTTCCCCTCATATTATATTCCTGTATTTGTGATTCTCCCTTAAAGGGACAGTGCCCTTTTCCCTGTATTTCCCTGTTGTTCAATAAATTTCTGTTTCTTGGCAAACCATCATACCTGTCTTGTGTTGTGCGATTGGGGTCGGTTACAAACCATAACAGTGTGGTGTGTGTAGGTACTAGGGAAATGGAGTTCCATGTCTTTGTGTGTAAGTAAAATGCATAAATACTCGTTTTTGAGAAAACGCCCTCAAAGTTCTGTATTGTAATTGTGATCTATGGACACAATCAGACAAAATGAAGTAAAATAAACAACTAATTGTCTGTTTTTGATATTTGATTGCCCCTAGTTTGAAATAAGACATGTTAAGGAAGCAAAATATAACAAAATCTCAATATCGTCGAGAGAAAAAAAAAGAAGCAAGAAGGCGATTTTGGGGGTACTGTATTTAAGTTACTGACAATCTGAGCCTTGATTATACTGTAGCTACGTTAGGTGTACATGTACAGGTGATTAAACTGGGTATAAAATATATAGATTAGTACTACTGGGTAATAGCGCTAATCAGATGTATGTACAAAGTTGTAGAAGTAATATGTGATACAGGTATAAAGACACTATGGCAGTAAGTCATACTGGCTAGCAGCGTAACTAGTAAGAGTCTAGTAAGAGTAGGTATGTCATAGCCGTCATAAGGACATTATGTTACAAATGATGCTCCGCTCCACTCAGTCAGTGTGCCTAAATTTCATTGTATGGAATATAATGACAATAAAGAAATTGTCATTGTAATTGTAATTCTAATACTAATACATAACGTGAAACAGATGAAAGCAGACATTAAAATGACAGCTATCTCACATCTAAGTATTAATAGTCAACGACCAGGAGCCAACCTCAGACAAAACTAATGTCAGAAATTCCACATTTAAACCATGTCATCACCGTATCGTCTTCTGAAAGACAAACAGCAAGCAGAGGTAGGGTCTGGGGTCAAAGGTAACGGTGTGGGAGGAAGGAAGTAATAAATCTAGATACTTACAGCAGGTCCTGGGGGGCCGTCGGTCCCGGGAGGGCCAGGAGGTCCTCGCACTCCCTGAAAAGAATAAAATACTATGTAAAACTATCACTTCAATATGTATTAACGATCATAAAGCTATATTGTAAAAAGGATCACCGCAAAGTAGTTCAAATGACCTGGCGTCGTAAAACCATCGCGTCCTACTCGTCTTTTAACAAAGAATACTTGATCACAGACTTAATACAAAAAATATTAACTCACGGATTCTCCCTTCAAGCCCTCTCTTTGAACCTAGAATGAAAGGGGGGGAAGAAATGGATAAATGATTAAATTGTCACAGAATATGACTACATTTCTCCCTCATCCCCCTGGTTGTGTCGACAATGTTTAACGTTTAGATCTCTTTTTTCCTGTACTCACCACGTCACCCGGCATTCCAGCAGGACCCTGCTCTCCCTGTGAAACATGACAGCATGAAGTCAGAAGCCCGTTATTAGAGTCCAGTACTTTATGAGTGCAGAGATATGAGATATGATCATCATAATAATAATAATAATAATAGCGTTGGGGAGAGATCATGCTGTTATCTCTGTGATGATGTGTGTTCAATTGTTTGCCTTGAGGCATATGAACCTCCTTAAAACTGTGTGTGTGTGTGTGTGTGTGTGTGTGTGTGTGTGTGTGTGTGTGTGTGTGTGTGTGTGTGTGTGTGTGTGTGTGTGTGTGTGTGTGTGTGTGTGTGTGTGTGTGTGTGTGTGTGTGTGTGTGTGTGTGTGTGTGTGTGTGTGTGTGTGTGTGTGTGTGTGTGTGTGTGTGTGTGTGTGTGTGTGTGTGTGTGTGTGTGTCTCTAAGTGTGTCTGTACTGTATGTGTGTGTGTGTGTGTGTGTCTGTCTCTCTATGTGCGTCTCTATGTGCGTCTGTATGTGCGTCTGTATGTGTGTGTGTCTGTCTGTCTGCCTGTGTTTCTGTGTGTGTAGGCCTACAGTATGCGTGTGTGTGTGTGTGTGTGTGTGTGTGTGTGTGTGTGTGTGTGTGTGTGTGTGTGTGTGTGTGTGTGTGTGTGTGTGTGTGTGTGTGTGTGTGTGTGTGTGTGTGTGTGTGTGTGTGTGTGTCTGTCTCTCTATGTGCATCTGTGTGTGCGTCTGTATGTGTGTGTGTCTGTATGTCTGTGTTTCTGTGTGTGTACAGTATGTGTGTGTGTCTGTAAATCTGTGTTTCTGTGTTTAAGTTTAAGTTTAAGTTTATTTGGATCCCCATTAGCCACAGCAGTGCTGGGGCTATTCTTCCTGGGGTCCATAACACATAAAATACAGTTACAGACTTATACACTCACAACATTTACATGTCATACAGACAATTAAAACAACAATAAAAACCCTTATACAATCATAACATTTACATGTCATACAGACAATTAAAACAACAATAAAAACCCTTATACACTCACAACATTTACATGTCATACCGACAATTAAAACAACAATAAAAACCCTAATCAAATTCATAATACAATATAAAAATATATACTCCTTATGAATGAATTCATAATACAATACAATAATACCTACTCATAATTAATTCATAATACAATACAGCATAATATACTATTTAGCTTTTACATACATTATCTATGTTCATATCAGCCAATTATACAATATTTTAATAATATATCCCTAAATTGTGTGTGTGTGTGTGTGTGTGTGTGTGTGTGTGTGTGTGTGTGTGTGTGTGTGTGTGTGTGTGTGTGTGTGTGTGTGTGTGTGTGTGTGTGTGTGTGTGTGTGTGTGTGTGTGTGTGTGTGTGTGTGTGTGTGTGTGTGTGTGTGTGTGTGTGTGTGTCTATCTGTGTCTGTCTCTCTATATGCGTCTGTATGTGTGTGTGTCTGTATGTCTGTGTTTCTGTGTGTGTGTCTGTCTGTGTGTCTGTGTGTGAGTGCATGCTTGTGCATACAATAAGAATTACGTAATTTAGTAAAGTTATTTTATCTATACTTGTATGCATGTGTTTGTGTGTGTATGTGTGTGTGTGTGTGTGTGTGTGTGTGCATGTGTCTGTGTGTCTGTGTGTGAGTGCATGCTTGTGCATACAATAAGAATTACGTAATTTAGTAAAGTTCTTTTATCTATACTTGTATGCATGTGTTTGTGTGTGTGTGTGTCTGTGTGTGCATGTGTGTGTGTGTCTGTGTGTGTGCATGTGTGTGTGCGTGTGTGTGTGCATGTGTGTGTGCATGTGGGTGGGGAACACCACGTGCGTGTGTGCGCACCGCTGGAACAATCGTCATAGTCAGTAATTACAGACAGACTAAATGAACTCGGCAGTGTCAGACAGTGGGCCGTCTTTGACGGGAGACGGCGGAATGTCTGGGAAGTGGAGACGGTAGCCTAGGATACCGTAGGAGGACATGTCTTCGTGGGTGATTTAGAATCACCTCGGGTTTGTGAGGTTTAATAACCTTAACGCCTAAAAGACCATATATTTTCTGGATCGTTCAGGTCGTTCAGGCTCAGAGGACAATGTGAACCCCGGACAGCGTACCTTGTCACCCTTGACTCCGTTGGGCCCAGGTGTCCCGACCAGACCTCTCACACCCTGTTAAATAGCAGAACGGAAAAAGATAAGATAAGATATTCCTTTATTGATCCCCTTGGGGAAATTCAGGCATCACAGCAGCATGGGGAGGGGGGAGGGATACAGGTATAGTAGAAGACATGGTACAGGTCATAGAATTATAGTACAGTGGAGAAGTAAACGTAAAAATAGATTACAAAGGCAGTGTAAACAATATAACAATATAATTAACTCTGGACATGCGCATATGGGCAACAAGGTGCAAGATGAGGGTATGTATATATTAGTTATATTTGCCCTACAATAAATATAGTTACAATATATAATCTAATAATCCAATAATCTAAATCTAATCTAAAAATGCTAAATGCTAAAAGCTAAATATATGCCCTGATGAAGTATACAGTATACACATAAGGTGCGGTATGTAACATGCCCAGATTTGACCAAGAAAAGCAGATTAGTGTTGTTGACAACTATAGGTGCTTCATGGATTTAAAACATCGCACTTACATCTTTCCCAGAACCTCCGGTCTTTCCAGGTGTTCCCTCCGAACCGGCCGGTCCCTAGAGAATCAGAAATACGGGTATAAGAAATAAGAAATCGATTGCTGGATAGGACAAAGCAAAGGATAAACGTATACAGAGCAACCCGGGGAGAGTAGAGAGAGACAGTGGGGTGACAGTGGCTCAGGAGGTAGAGCGGTCGTCTGTGGTAGCTAGTCGGAAGGTTCCCGGTTCGATTCCCGCTCCTCCTCCTCCGAGCAGCGTGTCGTCGATGTGTACTTGAGCGAGACACTTAAGCCCTAATTTCTCCCGATGTGCCGGTCGGCACCTCGCATGGTCGCCTCCGCCGTCCGTGTGTGAATGTGAGAGTGAACGGGTGAATGTGAGGAACAAGAAATTGTAAAGCGCTTTGGATAAAAGCTGCTACAGTATATAAATGCACCGTTTACCATTTAGACATGTTGCGCACGACGTCTCATTCATTCCTGAGGTGTTTGGACAGGCAGGGGTCACGGCGAACAGGCCCAGGGGTCACGGAGAACAGGCCGCTCCTCCAGCCGGTGGGGGCCGCTGAGTATGTGGCGCGCCGTCTGTCATCCGTGTCTCTCAGCAGACGCCGCCCCGGCGTGACCCCAGCCTCGCCCCCCAGGTGCCTTCTCCAAACCGCCGCTTCCCCGACGCACAAGTGTTTCTCCAGACTTCCTACAGGAAATCACCAACCGACTGACCGACTGACTGACTGACTGACTGACTGACTGACTGACTGACTGACTGACTGACTGACTGACTGACTGACTGACTGACTGACTGACTGACTGACTGACTGACTGACTGACTGACTGACTGACTGACTGACTGACTGACTGACTGACTGGCCGGCCGGCCGACCGACCGACCGACTGACTGACTGACTGACTGACGTTTTTTTTTCTTCTTTTTTTATGGAACGCCCAATGTTTTGCTTTTGAAACCATAAACATAACCGGAGTTAGCGGCGGAGGGGAGCCATGTGGAAAACTAATCTGAGCGCTGTTATTGTTTTTATGGCTTAGTGCGTTACACCGATGGCCTGTGAAGGAGGATTTGCAGACGTCGCTGCTACCTGCGCCGTTACCTGAAATCCAGATAGAAACCGCGATAAAAAATAAATAAATAAAACCGCTGACATTATGGAGGCACATGAGGAATTCACATTGCCTTAGTTGGAAACGACTGTTGTGAGATTCAACGTTCACGGATTCTACACAGGGGTGTTTTGGCCCCCATCGCGTCCGCTGGTCTGGCGGGGGTCCGTGTTCCAGGACGAAGTCAAGTGGAAACTGATGAGACACACAAGCTGCAGCGGCCGGCCCCCTGAATGAGCTGCCTTATGGCCCAGACGCCCACGTAGGTTCCCAGGCAGGAAGCTTTGGAGAGTCAATCAAGGAAGCAGACATCTGTTTGCACCATTACTCCACTCCGGTTCTCTTGCTTTCCTTCCGAGCTCAACAGGCTCTTTCTCTCTTTCTCTTTCTCTCTCTCAGAATGAGTTAACCCCGTCTTCTTCAGCACCAGGGAAACACGCTCAAGGCTCTGATTTCCTAATTATGGCAGTCAGGACAAATTAGTCATGGGCTTTCTTCTGGTGTGTTCTTCTTCTGGTGGGTCCTTCTTCTGGTGGGTCCTTCTTCTTCTGGTGGGTCCTTCTTCTTCTGGTGGGTCCTTCTTCTTCTGGTGGGTCCTTCTTCTTCTGGTGGGTCCTTCTTCTTCTGGTGGGTCCTTCTTCTTCTGGTGGGTCCTTATTCTGGTGTGTTCTTCTTCTGGTGTGTTCTTATTCTGGTGGGTCCCCGGATGGCCACAGGAGGTGATATGTTTCAATGGATACCACAAGGGAGGGGGGGGGGGGGGGGGTCCTCATTTGGATCTCTGGTTTGAAGCTTAAAGGGGAGCCCATTTTCAGAATTCATACATGATATTCCTACTGTATGGTCTAAGACTAGACAGTCCAAAAATGTTATTGAACACGAGCACCTCTCACATGCGGCACGGTGATATAGTGGTTAACACTGTCGCCTCACAGCAAGAAGGTCCTGGGTTCGAGTCCCGCTTGGGGATCAGGTTGCCGGGTTGCCAGGTACACAGGTGGGGTATCTCCCGGGCCTTCCTGTGTGGAGTTTGCATGTTCTTTCCCCGTGCTCGCAAGCCCCCCCCCCCCCCCAAAAGCGATAAACTCAATGGATAAACATGCAGAACAGATGGCAAAGACGGACAGGAGCGCTTGGATTGGTCCCCAGGCGCGGCCCGTGTCTGCTGCCGGCTGCCCTTTTGGTTGGGAAGGACGACGGGATGGGTCAAGCGCAGACAGGCATTTCATCGGCGTGTGTGTGTGTGTGTGTTCCTGTGTGTCACCCATCTTACATATGTGTGTTGCTGCGTGACAAATAATGACCAATAAAGACTTCTTCTCGTGCCTCAATCCAAACACATAAAGTGCTAAAACTCAAAGCTGTTTCGTCAGCAGGTATACAGTCTGAGGCCGTTCCATAAACGACGGATCGGGAGAGAGGTTATTGATGACAGCACCCAGAGGAATGATCTCACTATAGAGGTGCATGTTCTGTTTCAGTACAGAGAACATCATTAGGGTATACAAAAGAAAACAAAATCAGTGGAGCAGCTCCAGACTTTATACCTGATGACATCACAAATGTAAGTCTTACTTCTCTGGTTTCTGGTTTTGGGGGAGAGTAGCCCGTGCTCACAAATAGTGATTGAACTCTCCTAGGCCATGGGAATAGCATAGTGGAATTCTTGATTTGAGCGGTGTTCCCCTTTAAGAAACCATGCTCAAACACAATCTCTCCTGTAACACAGATTGGTCACATTGATAATGTCATTATTACACTCACAGTGGATAAGAAATCTAAAGGACATTACTTACCCTGGCACCTTCAAGCCCTTGTTCTCCTTTGCCGCCTCTGTCGCCCTAGGATTTGACACAAGATAATGCCGGTGAAAATACCATATTCACAAAATAAATAGAGCTTGTCATGGGCTGGCCGTGAGATACTTTATCATTCTGGTACACAGTATATATACTAGATATATTCAAGTGAGCCCTGAGCAAGACCACAGCATCCAAAAGGTACCACATAAAACACAAAACAACATAGAGCATCCATTAATTAAACTACGGCGACCCAAATTCTCAATCCACCTTTTGACCGTGACTCAGCCATTAAGGGTAGTTCATGTCTTTAGTGTCATGGGAATAGCGCCACCATGAGGCCAGATGACTCAGAACTTCACAAGCCTCCTCCTTGCTATTGTAAGGCAAACATATTTTGTCAAGTTTGGTGGAAATCGGGCGGTGCGTTTACTGTACCAAGCGTTTTTCAGACATTTGATTGGATCTGGTGGTCATATGGTTTTGGCCTATCAATTATCTAAATGACACATTGGAAAATGTTAGTCCCCAGATTCCACACATTAAGTTTTGTGAGAATCAGGTGAACAGGCTAGGGGGAGTAGGGAAAAAAATAGCGGAAATGCCAAGGTTGCCAAGGTTATTGTGCATGAGTAGCCACATCTCTGCATACCAGTTTCGGAACAGGAGATAAACTCATTTGAAAATGTAATAGAATTCTTCCTATAGGGGTCATGAATGTGCACAGCAAATTAGAAAATATTTGAACTAAAGGTATTCAAGATAAACAAATTGGCCTGATGGTGGCGCTAGAGCAAAGTTCATGGGGTAACCTAAATCAATAGAGTTCATCCTGTAGGGGTCATGAATCTGCACCGCAAATTTGAAAATATTCGAATGAAAGCTATTGGAGTTTTCGCGTTCACAATCAAAGATTGAAAGTTCGGACTGCTGGTGGCGCTAGAAGAAAGGTGATGGGGTCACCAAAATCAATAGGGTTCATCCTCTAGGGGTCGTGACTGTGCACTGCAAATTTGGAAAAGATTTGCATGAAAGCTATACGCGTTAGCGCTGCCTGTGACACGAAAGGTGGTCGGGGATACGAGGTAAACTAGAAAGAAAGAGGAAAGATTGTGAAACATCATACATCAAAAAGTCAAAAGATCAACAATGTCTGATGCCCCCCCCCTCCCCCCACCTTACCCTCACAATGTCTTAAAACTCAGTGAGTCACCAGTCTTAAACACTCCACCAAAACATAAAGCTGATTTATTACAGCCTCAATCTCACATGCAGTATATCCCAATCCATTTGGCTTGAGAGTGACTGAGTTAAAGAGTTGGAATGTGTGATGTCACATATTCCACAAAGTATTTTTTAAATATAAAAAAGAAAAACAAATATATATATATATACATATATAATGGCCTTAAGTGAGTTCCTGGAAAGGCATATACAAATGCCATGAATATTTGTACAAGATAGTTTGTAGTTTTGGCATATGTGTGAAATTATGGGCAAAAATAAAGATGCTGTAAGTTGTATTCTTTGTTTGTTAAAATAAGTGGTCTACATGTCGAAATAATAGCTTAACACTCCGACAGCCATCACTGATATAGATTGTCTTGTCAGTGACGTGGGTCTCCCATTCTCTCCGCTCTGCAATAAAGAGACAATAAGCAAATGTGTCCTTGAAACAAGTAAAATAATCTGCCAGTGCAATAAGCTAATTTGTGCTTGGCAAGATTTCTTGAAATAAGTAAAAATATCTAGGGTTCTCTCTCCTGATTAGATGATGATGAATGTATTTTCTGTTTACTGCAGAGCGGAGGGACTGAGAGACCCATGTTACTGACCAAACACCGATGGAATGTAGAGCTGTCGGAATGTAGACTACTTAACACATATTTTAACAATAAAATACCACTTACAGCACCTTTAAACCTTTATTTTCTTTGGGTGGAGTGTTCCTTTGAGTAACAGATGACTCTAGGAGGTTGATTTGATGAAGTGAATAGCCTCTAGTCTACATGTACTCACGACAATGCCTCTAGAACCAGCTGTCCCAGGAATTCCTGAATCCCCCTGGATTCCCTGTGAAGTAAAAACAAATCATGAGTGGATCAAATCAACATCTATTTAAAGCACATGGTGCACAGAGAGCAATATATCGGAAAGGAAAACAACCCAAGAGGGTAAGGCAATAAGAATCAAAGAGCTCACAAACTGAACTAATAATGAACACAATATATACGTTGGGCAATAACAATAACATTCAGATGACGAATATAGTGTGTGTGTGTGTGTGTGTGTGTGTGTGTGTGTGTGTGTGTGTGTGTGTGTGTGTGTGTGTGTGTGTGTGTGTGTGTGTGTGTGTGTGTGTGTGTGTGTGTGTGTGTGTGTGTGTGTGTGTGTGCGTGCATGCGTGCGTGCGTGCGTGCGTGCGTGCGTGCGTGCGTGCGTGCGTGCGTGCGTGCGTGTGTGTGTGTGTGGATAAGATAAGATAAGATATTCCTTTAGTGATTCCCTTGGGGACATTTGGGACATCATAGAAGCATGGGGGAGGTACAGGTATAGGCAGGGTAATGGTAGAAAGAAGAATATAGGCAATACAATTAGATCTGTTATATTGTTATATTATATAATTATATATGTTTATCACAAGCTGTTGTTTTTTTGTGTCATATTGTTACTCAAATAGGCTTCATAGAGACAGTTTGGCTACCTATCTATCTGGTAATACGAGCTAACAAAGAATTGCTGTGTCAGGGACTCAGGGTTGAACCTGTTTGACCAGTTTACAGATCCTGCCGACCAATAAACACCCAAAACGGCAACAGCAGCTGTCACCTAGGAGATCTCCGCTCTGGACGACTACCCCCCCTCCCCCCCCCCCCCCCCCCCGACGCCCTCTGACCTCGCTCTCTCACCCATCACACACTCCGACGTTCCACTGTTTTGCGGGCCGTGTGATGCACAGGCATGGAAGCAGCTCTGTGCAGGAGTGTCATACAGTACTCACTCTCAACCTGTCTAGGAGTCTAAATGTCTGAATACATCAAATCAGCCTTTCTGTCCCATTTCCTGTTTCAGGTCATTACCATGTTTGGTCAAAAGGGGGCGATCCTAGTCGTAGCTCTGCCCTCCTCTCGTTAGGGCCAGTCACAGTTCACTGGACAGACCTGGGCTTGACCTCTGCACTCTGTTCTCTCTCTCTATCTATCTCTCTCTTTCTCTACTTTTTCTCTCTCTTTTTCTCTTACTCTCTACTTTCTCTCTACAGTATCTCTCCCTTTCAACCTTTTTTCTCTCTCTCTCCCTCTCTCTCTTTCTCTACTTTCTCTCTCTCACTGTCTCTCTCTCCCTCTCTCCCTCTTTCTCTACTTTCTCTCTCGCTCTCTCTCCCTCGCTTTCTCTACTTTCTCTCTCTCTTTCTCTACTTTCTCTCTCTCCCTCTCTTTCTGTGCTTTCTCTCTCCCTCTCTCTCCCTCTCCTTTCTCTCTCTCTCACTGTCTCTCTCTCTTTCTCTACTTTCTCTCTATCCCTCTCCTTTCTCTCTCACTGTGTCTCTCTCTCCTTTTCGGCTCTCTCTCTTTCTCTACTTTCTCCCCCTCTCTCTCTCTTTCTATCTCTCTCACTGTGTCTCTCTCTCGCTGTGTCTTTTTCTCTGTCCCTCTCTCTTTCTCTACTTTCTCTCCCTCTCTCTCCCTCCCCTCTCTTTCTCCCCCCCCCCTCTCTCTCTCCAGCTAACTCAAATATTTGCTGCCAGAACGTGGTACACTGCCTAAATGACAGAGACATCCTCCAACATTGTGCCAAAATGCAAATGCACTGGCCCATGTATGGATTCAAAAGGGGAAATTATGTTCGCTCACCTTTTGTCCGGCGAAGCCAGGAGGTCCCGCGCCACCTGTCAGCCCTGACGTGCCCTGTATTAAAAAAAAGACAAAAAAAACAACAGTTGGCTTATTTATATACATCATGCATCATGCATCAAAAGCTCAATCTGTAATTGACCAATCTCAACTGTTGCTTCAAGAAAAGAGGGCGGGGTTTGAGATAGCTCTATTGTAGTATGACACCCCCTGTTGAAACACTGTTTCACACACTACTCAATTTGTTTACATGATTACATTTATTGGATTAAGATTATTTTTTTCCTTTCAGAGTTTTACTTGACTCGTTCATGGTTCGTTGTCGCCCAAGGCAGTCAAGAGCAGCGAGGCTGCGTTCAATTCATGACGTCTGATGTAGTGGAGCGTACGCAGCCACGAGGTACACGCTAGGTACTGCAAACGCTCCTCTAACATCGGAAATGAATTGAACGCAGCCTCACTGCTATAGACTTGGCCGGAAGCAGTCGGAACGGGCCTCAAGGCTGTACATTTGACGAGGGCGAAGAAAATATAATGCTTCGTTTTCATCAACAAGTCCAGCTTTTCAAGGAAATATATTAGTTTAGATGGTAGATTATTAGTTTAGATTATTAGATGGTCAATAATCATAATCTGGATTGTGTTATCTGGGTTAAGAATATGTCAAAGTGTATTTCTTACTCTCTCTCCTTTGCCTCCTTGAATCCCAGCAGCCCCTGATGCTCCACCGCCTCCCTGTTCGATGTTCAGAAACCAGTGATTAGCAGAGACATACGCGCACTAAAGATCTCACAACATATCAATTAAACCCCCCCCCCAGACCCCCCACGGGTCCCTCCTGGGAAGTGTCGCACCTTCTCTCCTTTTGAGCCGAGAGTGCCTTTCAACCCTATGGTGCCTTTATCGCCCTGTAAGGAGAAAGTAGGTGTTTATTATGGTTATACGGTAATACTTCTGCGTGAGCGGGTGGCCGATATAGTGCAGGCAGTGGCGTGCTGGGAGAACGTAGACCTGGTTAGTTCAGACCTGGTTAGACTGAACATGGTTTAGTTCACACACATTGTCAGACAGGATTAATACACGGTGTAGCAGCGGCGATGCTCGTTAGAGAGACGACTCTGTTAATGAATTGACTTTGGACAAAATACAGAACATGACATTCATACGTGATGGTGACGTGGACGAAAGCAGGCGGTTACACACACACACACACACGCACACACACACGCAGGACGCTGTAAACGGAACACAAACACAAACATTTGAGCAACGATGACGGAGTGGGAGCCAGAACATTGTTGCCTCCAAGATCCACACTGGGGCGGGCGGCTCACGGATTCCAACCAGACACGACCCAACCGCTCAAGGGAAAGTCTATTGTCTTCCAAACAATATAGTTTGGTTTTGTACACTGATGTCATCTTCCAAGGAATCCCTCGGACTACGAAGGTTTAGAGCGAAGTAAGAAGTAACTATGTTTAATTACACGGTACCAACGATGTCTTACCCACCACTGGAATTCACAGTGTCCTGTATAAACCACTTTACAAGTCACAGAGCGCTGCCCTGTAATTATTTTAGGAGCTCGGATTATTTTAACGCACGTCATTTCTTTCATCACTGGCATCACTGTGTGCCCTATAATGAAATGTCATTATTTAAGCGTGGGTTACATGGGGGGACTGCCTGGCCTAGTTTGCTAAAGATGCAATTATAGTTATCAGAGCAGGATAAATTCACTTTCACAAGCTCAATGACCGACACGAGACGCTTTTAACTAGACAGCGCCGCAGCAGCCCACTTGCGTCAGTTTTGCGTCGAGTTTAAAAGGTTAAACAACAACAAAATTGCAACCCTCTCCGTTGCGAAGCGGAGGAAACGCCGGTTCATGCAGAATGTTTGCCGAAGAGCAGAAGTAATGTCCTATAAACGCAAGTGACTGTGAATGACGTTTCATCAGTAAAATATATTATGAATAATATTATAAATATATATTTAAAAAAAAACATTTTAAGTGCTGCTCTTCGTCTCTCTGCATTTCACCTCGTCTGTGTAAAGCTTCGTTGTGGTAATACATCTCTGGACTACAGTGTGGTGGCGGCCTTTGTGTCAACGTGGCCAGAGTCACATGACTCACGAGAGATAAACTTGACCTCTACGTCATGACGAGATATTTCCAAGTAGAAAACCACTAACGAAACATGCAGGATGCTTCTATACATCTCCTGTATTCTGCAATGATAGCATAACAACACACATGGATTTTTCACCACTATCACCACCTGCGTTGAAAAGTGAGAAGACTGTCAATTATTTCCGGAGATTATGGAAAAAACATTTTAAGCATCCTCTCTCGGCACAGGGCTGCATCATACATGACTGCGATTTAGACTGACGGGGGGAATTATACTCGGCTGGCAATGCCAAGCAATACAGAGTATGTGATTCTAACGGGCTGGGTGGGATTCTGAGTGGGACTGGCCTCTCTCTCTCTCTCTCTCTCTCTCTCTCTCTCTCTCTCTCTCTCTCTCTCTCTCTCTCTCTCTCTCTCTCTCTCTCTCTCTCTCTCTCTCTCTCTCTCTCTCTCTCTGCTACACATCCTCTGTGGTAACCTGTCCTGTAATTCTGACAATGACATAGCTTCAGTCTAAGTGTTTTTTTCCTATAGCCACGCCCTGCGAGAAAAACTAAAATGCTCTGAAAATCTATTTATTTCCAGCAATACCTTGGAAAATTGATTTTTTTAAGGGAGAAATCTATTTCTCAGACAGATCAAAGTTAAAAGTGTCGGATAGATGTGTGGATGAATAGGCATGGAGACAAACACGCATCATGGGGGTTAAGATGTCAAGCTCATGCATTATTACAATAGGATATTATAAAGAATATAATAGGAAAGATGATAGGAGTTTGGTTGACTGGCGAGACGTTTCCTTACCTTCTCACCCCTGTCACCTTTGACAGAGATTACTTTGCCCTGCAAATAATTCATCAACAAGGATCAATTATTATCGAGGCAGAGGTGGAAAAGCAGAGAAAGATGAAGTGCATGCGGATCTGAGACTATATATATTTTAAAAAATTCAAAAGCCTGTTGTTTATAAGCACCTTCAATCAAAGTCTACGGTAAAGTCTATATGCTGGCAAGTGTAGAAAAGCACAGTTTATTCTGCAAAGAACAACTGAGGATGACACAGTGGTCACAAAACAACAGCATGCATGGCTCTCTGTCTTTCAGTGAATTCATTATCTTATATTCCTCAGAACAGCCTATCAAGTGGAAGAACTACAGTTGTAAATAAGCACACTTTGGGTTTTTTCATACAGTTTCTCCTTTTTCTCCCTTGACGCCTGGGGGTCCGAGCGCGCCCTTAACGCCGTCGTCACCCTAAAGAAAACAGGTAGGCATTTTCAACACTTTGGAAAAGTACAAGAGAAAAGCTCAATCCGGAAAAATTTTAATATTTTGTCGCACACAAAATATGACTCAAATGGAGCGGTAGATGACCTTTTCACCCTTGGGACCTGGAATGCCGGGTTCTCCTTCCTCGCCCTGTTGGGGAATGAAAGTAAATCCATCTTTCAGTGGCTGTCGGGTTGTTTAAATGCAGAGACTTTGTGAACGTGAATGAGTATCGTCAGTCGATCATGTCTCTCTGAGCAGAAGGTGAGAGGGTTCTGACAAATATTCCTTAACAGGTGTACCATGGGATTTGAAAGAAAGCTACTCAATTACAGTAACTAGAGTTTACTTAAAGAGCCAGCACGATTATGTTAGGCTTACTGTGGAATATTAAAGGAATACTCCAACTTAATGGGAAATGCACTTGCAGAGTCAGACAAGAAGATAGCAATTTCCTCTCTGTGCGTTCAGTAGAAAGCTATCCGGCTGCAAGCTAGCCTAGGAAATTGGTATCCATCTTCTTGTCTGACTCTGGAGAAGACGGTAAGTGCATTCCCCATAATGTTGGTGTGTTCCTTTAATGTGTAATTTCTTTCAGCTTCAGATGTATAATTTGATTTGTTATAACTGATTTAGTACACCCTATCCAAGCACAGTCTCAATATGTTGAGGGGTCCTCTGTTAATTGAAAGGAGCTGTCATGGTAGTATCATAATACATGAATCTTTCAAATGCAAAATAAATATTCACTATTCATTGGAACAGTGTGCTTGATCTTTAAATAAATAAATTGTCACAGTTGCTGTGGATGTTTTTGAACCACTAAAATGTATTATATTGTAGCAAACTAGTTGCATTACTTGTTTGTGGACTAGCTAGCTGATATCCTGGGAATGATATATTGACAACTAACAGACTGCATGATCAGAGTAACCTGAGTAGAAGCAGATTGTATATCTGAAATGGTTTGATTCTGTTGATATCCAGGGGGATAGTGATCAAACGTCTTTACTTTAGTCATCATTTTCACAACAACAACAACAACAACCACAGTTATAACATGTTGGGTAATGTTACATCAACATACCATAAAAAAGGCAACATGATTAAAAAACACGATTTGATTTGGTGGATCATATTAATATGTACTGTTGGACTGTGGTAATTCCACGTACGAATGAATAAATTATGATGATGATGATTGTACTGAATCTATAAGATGAATTACTTTTCACCTCTGGTCCAGAGTATGGCGTATTCCTTGGGAACTACTTACACATCTTGTAAATGTATAGTTTCCACTTTTTACGTGTTGGGTGCATGGCTATCTCAGGTTCCCTCATAAGGGAACCATAAGGTTTATCCTGTCTTTATGTGTCTTTATGTGTTATCTTCGAAAGCCGTGAAAGGAAACAGTTCCACTGATTTGTGGAGACGAGGAAGACGGGTGAATCCTGTTGTAGATGAAGGTGACGCCAAGTGACAGGTATGAGCTGACAGCCCCATTGGCAGATGCATCTTTACCTGCTCTCCTTGGGGACAGGAACAGTTGATTTCAGGGCCTTTCTGTTGCTCCACGACTGCAGGTGTTGGGGTGGGAAGCAACAAGGGGGGCGCCTCAGTCACAACTGTCTTAGGACACTGAAACAGCAAAGTGAACATATTAAGTAATCATGTAAGTAATTGCCCAAACTCACAAAAGATCATAGAAAATGCAGCCCCAGATACGTTATGTGGAATAGCCTTCCCCAAACGATTAGCCTATTATCAGCGGAATCTAGATAAATAATAATAATATAACTGTGAGGTTGTGAGGTTTTGCCCGCTGCTCACTACCTTTTCTCTGTTTCTTTAAGCCTATACTGTTTATTTCCCTTCTCACTCACTCTCTCTAGCCCCCACCCTCTCGTTCCTTACCCTTAGTGGCCACACCTGTTCGATATTCTATTATCTCTCGCACCTGTGGTGGCAGGCTAATTAGTCCCCCTGTGGGCTTTAAATACCAGGGCGCTTCCCCTCGTTTTGGCTTGGGGTCGTGTTGTATACTTGCCGAGTCATATTCTCTAAACATCTAGACTCTTTCGGGAGATCCTCTGTCTGCCTATGCTGTTCCATTCTCCGGCGTCGAGATGTTTGCTCCAGCCTTCGCCAGCTGTCGCCGTTGCCTGTGGGGGAGACTGGTCTGCGCTCCCTGTACTTCCACGGGAGGCACCCCAGCGTTCCACTGCAGACCCCCGCGCAGCTGTTCGTCCTGACGCACATCCAGACCAGCGCAGACGCTCTCCAGTCCTCAGCGCGCAACGCGCATCTTCCAAGGACGCTCGAGCTTGGCACGCTCTCCAGACCAGCGCGCAACGCGCATCTTCCAAGAACCCTCGAGCTTGGCACGCTCTCCAGACCAGCGCGCAACGCGCATCTTCCAAGGACGCTCGAGCTTGGCACGCTCTCCAGACCAGCGCGCAACGCGCATCTTCCAAGAACCCTCGAGCTTGGCACGCTCTCCAGACCAGCGCGCAACGCGCATCTTCCAAGGACGCTCGAGCTTGGCACGCTCTCCAGACCAGCGCGCAACGCGCATCTTCCAAGAACCCTCGAGCTTGGCACGCTCTCCAGACCAGCGCGCAACGCGCATCTTCTAGACCTTCGTGCTTGGCACACTCCTCCTCGCAGACGCACCCCGAGGCGTCTCTCTGTTCCGACGCGCACACCAAGGTGTGGCGCGCCACTCAGTTCCTCGGCTCCGACAGCGGCTACCCGGTGGACGACGCCCTCGCCACCGCCACTGTTCCGACGCGCACACCAAGGTGTGGCGCGCACTCTGTTCCTCGGCTCCGACAGCGGCTACCCGGTGGACGACATCCTCGTCACCGCCGCTGTTCCAGCACCCTGTTCCTCGGCTCCGACAGCGGCTACCCGGTGGACGACATCCTCGCCACCGCCACTGTTCCAGGACTCTGTCCCTCGGCTCGGACAGCCAGCCACCCGGTGGCGATGCCCTCGCCCCGTTGCTGTTCCTGTACCTTTACGCATACGCCTGGGTGAGTTTTGATTGTGATGTCACTCACTCAGCGTAGTGCCCTTGCCCCCGTTCCCGTTGCTGTCCCTGTACCTTTACGCATACGCCTGGGTGAGTTTTGATTGTGATGTCACTCACTCAGCGTAGTGCCCTTGCCCCCGTTCCCGTTGCTGTCCCTGTACCTTTACGCATACGCCTGGGTGAGTTTTGATTGTGTTGTCACTCACTCAGCGTAATGCCCCTTGCCCTCGTCCCGCTGCTGTTCCCCAGCGTATTGCCTCTGTTTTTGGTTCTCACTTAGAATAGTATTTTTGGACTTTACATCTCCCCCTGTGTGTTTGTCACACGAAGATATTATTATTTTGTTCACTTTGTTATTTGGACTGTTCTGCACCTGCTCTGTTTTTTCCCTTTTGTGCATTAACTATCTCCTCTGTCCTGCAGAGCGGCCCAGATGATTTCCACCAGTCCTCCCAGTTCCTCCCTGTTCCCCAGCCCGCCTCCGCGGGCCTCAGTCCCCTTCTAGTTCCACCTAGTTCCTGTTCCCTAGTTCTCCCCTTCTAGTTCCACCTAGTTCCTGGTCCCAAGTTCTCCCTTTCTAGTTCCACCTAGTTCCTGTTCCCTAGTTCTCCCCTTTCTAGTTCCACCTAGTTCCTGGTCCCAAGTTCTCCCTTTCTAGTTCCACCTAGTTCCTGTTCCCTAGTTCTCCCCTTTTTAGTTCCACCTAGTTCCTTGTCCCTAGTTCCCCTAGTCCCCGTTTCTCCTGTTCCCTAGCTCTCCTAGTCCCTAGTCCTCTCTCCCTAGTTCTCCTTGTCCCTGGTTTACCTAGTCTCTAGTTCCTCTGTCCCAAGGCGTTTCCCTTAACCTTCCCTTAGGCGTTCCCTTACCTTCCCATAGTGTTCCCTTTTCCTGCCCGCCTCTTAAAGGCACCTTTCCTTCCCCTCATATTATATTCCTGTATTTGTGATTCTCCCTTAAAGGGACAGTGCCCTTTTCCTTGTTTTTCCCTGTTGTTCAATAAATTTCTGTTTCTTGGCAAACCATCATACCTGTCTTGTGTTGTGCGATTGGGGTCGGTTACAAACCATAACAGTACGACCCCACCCAAGTCTACGACCCCAGCCAGCACAGACTGTGTATGTTGAGTTTGCCTTTTTTTTTCTTGTCCCCTCTAGCTCCCCTGTTTGCCCTGTTAGCTTCCCTGTTAGCCCAGTTTAGCTTCCTTGTTAGTCCTGTTTAGCTCCCTTGTTAGCCTGTTACTCCCCTGTTTAGCCCAGTTTAGCTTCCCTGTTTAGCTTGTTAGTCTCCCCGGTTAGCTCCCCTGTTTGCTTCCCGTTTTGCCCTGTTTGACCCCCCTGTAGCTAGCCATGCCCTGGCGGCTAACCCAGTCCCTCAGCAGAGCCCCTGTCTGCTAGTCTTGCCCCGGCTGCTAGCACAGCCTCTATGTTTATGCAGCCCTTGCTGCTGGCATGGGCCCTGTAGCTAGCCATGCCCTGGCAGCTAACCCAGTTTCCCTCTGCATGGCCCCGGTCTGCTAGCTTGGCCCCGGCTGTTAGCACAGCCTCTATGTTAATGCAGCCTTGCAGCTGGCATAGGCCCTGTAGCTAGCCAGGCCCAAGCAGCTAACCCGGTCCCTCTGCATGGCCTCCACTTTTTTGTGTAGTTTCTCCCACTGCTAGGACTGCCCTTCAGCTAGCAAGGTCAGTATTCCCACAGCTAGGACTGTCCTTCCAGCTAGCTTGTTCTCTCATGCTGGTCCAGCCCTGTCTGCCAGCCTAGCTACGGCAGCTAGCGCAGCCTCTATGTAGATGTAGCAGTACAGCTAGCATAGGCCCTGTAGCTATCAGTGCCTTGGCAGCTACCCTTTCCCTCTGCTAGCCTAGCTCGGCAGCTAGCGCAGCCTCTATGTTGATGTAGCAGTACAGCTAGCATAGGCCCTGTAGCTATCAGTGCCCTGGCAGCTACCCTTTCCCTCTGCTAGCCTGGCTCCGGCAGCTTGCGCAGCCTCTATGTTGATGTAGCAGTACAGCTAGCATAGGCCCTGTAGCTATCAGTGCCCTGGCAGCAACCTTCCCTCTGCTAGCCCTTTCCCGGTGCTACCATGGTTACCCCTTTGCTACCCTGCTTGCCCCTCAGTTCCTCTAGACCAGTTGCTCTAGACCAGTTCTCTAGACCCAGTTCCTCTAGACCAGTTCCTCTAGACCAGTTCTCTAGACCAGTTCTCTAAACCAGTTCTCTAAACCAGTTCTCTAGACCAGTTCTCTAGACCAGTTCCTCTAGACTAGTTCTCTAGACCCAGTTCCTCTAGACCAGTTCCTCTAGACCAGTTCCCCCAGTTACCCCTCGGCGACCCTGTTTCTTTTGCTAGCCCCACTCTTGTGGTGGCTTCCCCTGCTGGCTTGGCCAGTACCTCTTGTTTTGCCCCCTGCCACTCTGTCTGTATTTGTTTTGGGTCGCCGGGTGGCTCCCGTTGGAGGGGGGGATACTGTGAGGTTTTGCCCGCTGCTCACTACCTTTTCTCTGTTTCTTTAAGCCTATACTGTTTATTTCCCTTCTCACTCACTCTCTCTAGCCCCCACCCTCTCGTTCCTTACCCTTAGTGGCCACACCTGTTCGATATTCTATTATCTCTCGCACCTGTGGTGGCAGGCTAATTAGTCCCCCTGTGGGCTTTAAATACCAGGGCGCTTCCCCTCGTTTTGGCTTGGGGTCGTGTTGTATACTTGCCGAGTCATATTCTCTAAACATCTAGACTCTTTCGGGAGATCCTCTGTCTGCCTATGCTGTTCCATTCTCCGGCGTCGAGATGTTTGCTCCAGCCTTCGCCAGCTGTCGCCGTTGCCTGTGGGGGAGACTGGTCTGCGCTCCCTGTACTTCCACGGGAGGCACCCCAGCGTTCCACTGCAGACCCCCGCGCAGCTGTTCGTCCTGACGCACATCCAGACCAGCGCAGACGCTCTCCAGTCCTCAGCGCGCAACGCGCATCTTCCAAGGACGCTCGAGCTTGGCACGCTCTCCAGACCAGCGCGCAACGCGCATCTTCCAAGAACCCTCGAGCTTGGCACGCTCTCCAGACCAGCGCGCAACGCGCATCTTCCAAGGACGCTCGAGCTTGGCACGCTCTCCAGACCAGCGCGCAACGCGCATCTTCCAAGAACCCTCGAGCTTGGCACGCTCTCCAGACCAGCGCGCAACGCGCATCTTCCAAGGACGCTCGAGCTTGGCACGCTCTCCAGACCAGCGCGCAACGCGCATCTTCCAAGAACCCTCGAGCTTGGCACGCTCTCCAGACCAGCGCGCAACGCGCATCTTCTAGACCTTCGTGCTTGGCACACTCCTCCTCGCAGACGCACCCCGAGGCGTCTCTCTGTTCCGACGCGCACACCAAGGTGTGGCGCGCCACTCAGTTCCTCGGCTCCGACAGCGGCTACCCGGTGGACGACGCCCTCGCCACCGCCACTGTTCCGACGCGCACACCAAGGTGTGGCGCGCACTCTGTTCCTCGGCTCCGACAGCGGCTACCCGGTGGACGACATCCTCGTCACCGCCGCTGTTCCAGCACCCTGTTCCTCGGCTCCGACAGCGGCTACCCGGTGGACGACATCCTCGCCACCGCCACTGTTCCAGGACTCTGTCCCTCGGCTCGGACAGCCAGCCACCCGGTGGCGATGCCCTCGCCCCGTTGCTGTTCCTGTACCTTTACGCATACGCCTGGGTGAGTTTTGATTGTGATGTCACTCACTCAGCGTAGTGCCCTTGCCCCCGTTCCCGTTGCTGTCCCTGTACCTTTACGCATACGCCTGGGTGAGTTTTGATTGTGATGTCACTCACTCAGCGTAGTGCCCTTGCCCCCGTTCCCGTTGCTGTCCCTGTACCTTTACGCATACGCCTGGGTGAGTTTTGATTGTGTTGTCACTCACTCAGCGTAATGCCCCTTGCCCTCGTCCCGCTGCTGTTCCCCAGCGTATTGCCTCTGTTTTTGGTTCTCACTTAGAATAGTATTTTTGGACTTTACATCTCCCCCTGTGTGTTTGTCACACGAAGATATTATTATTTTGTTCACTTTGTTATTTGGACTGTTCTGCACCTGCTCTGTTTTTTCCCTTTTGTGCATTAACTATCTCCTCTGTCCTGCAGAGCGGCCCAGATGATTTCCACCAGTCCTCCCAGTTCCTCCCTGTTCCCCAGCCCGCCTCCGCGGGCCTCAGTCCCCTTCTAGTTCCACCTAGTTCCTGTTCCCTAGTTCTCCCCTTCTAGTTCCACCTAGTTCCTGGTCCCAAGTTCTCCCTTTCTAGTTCCACCTAGTTCCTGTTCCCTAGTTCTCCCCTTTCTAGTTCCACCTAGTTCCTGGTCCCAAGTTCTCCCTTTCTAGTTCCACCTAGTTCCTGTTCCCTAGTTCTCCCCTTTTTAGTTCCACCTAGTTCCTTGTCCCTAGTTCCCCTAGTCCCCGTTTCTCCTGTTCCCTAGCTCTCCTAGTCCCTAGTCCTCTCTCCCTAGTTCTCCTTGTCCCTGGTTTACCTAGTCTCTAGTTCCTCTGTCCCAAGGCGTTTCCCTTAACCTTCCCTTAGGCGTTCCCTTACCTTCCCATAGTGTTCCCTTTTCCTGCCCGCCTCTTAAAGGCACCTTTCCTTCCCCTCATATTATATTCCTGTATTTGTGATTCTCCCTTAAAGGGACAGTGCCCTTTTCCTTGTTTTTCCCTGTTGTTCAATAAATTTCTGTTTCTTGGCAAACCATCATACCTGTCTTGTGTTGTGCGATTGGGGTCGGTTACAAACCATAACAATAACAGCTTTTAAATGTGTCTGATTTGTTTCCTTTCTTGTCTTTTTTGTTTCATATCTGATTGTCACTATGTGTGTTTTGTTGGTTTAAAGTTCTTTGTTAATAAAATGTAAAATGTTTTGTTTGTTTTTGTACTTTGAAACACACTGGTTATGCATGGCTATTTAAAGGCCTATGCTATAAGTAGAACTGATTTATAGGAGTAGAAGTTATTGACATTAGCTCAAATATAATGGCATAATAATAAAAAAAATACACTTGTTTTCTTCAAACCTGGCAACCAACCCATTCGATTTTGAGCTTGGCTCCTCTAACGTGTGTTATGTTCTCTAAATTACCTGAAAGTGCAACCCAGCTTCTTTATCAGCGGTGTTAATATTATGCATTGTTTTCCGCTGAAATTTACTTTGTAAATAGTTGCAACGTTTATTTTATTGATCATCTAGCTAACTTTACCCAAACCTTGACTTATGCGCGCGCTGGTGAAGGGAACGTGCGCCAGCACGGCGCGAGGCAGCAATTAACCATGTCGACGTTGGATCTTGTGTACACCGTACGTATTTTCATATTGCCATTTGCCAGGTATCACAATTTTCTATTGTGATAATTATGTAATATACAATTATTTACTTTAGCTCCTAGTGTCGTATTTTGCTTTCATGCTTATTATGTCATATGTTGCTTTATTTGCTTCTAAGCAAACTAGCAACATTTGTTGGTCCGAGGCACACACTGCAGAAGTAACAATATAACCTACCGGTAAGTTGTTGCTTTTTGTGAAATTGCTGGTTCATGTAAACAACGCTTCTTTATTGTGCTAGGGACTGAGTTTCGGGGCTGGAGCTGACGAAAACAACTTAAACGGTGTGTTTTCATATTGCCAGGTGCAACAAAAGGCTGCTAGTGAACCCAGGACTGTGGCATGGCATTGAGTGATTAAAAACTTTATTAACAGATTGCAGAATGGGTACAGTACAGTACAGCTCAATACACACAATTGTTGATGCAGACCAGAGAAAGACTTTCGTCTTGTTTACATCAGGGTCCGCCATTTTCAATTCATCATAAGATATTGACATACAGGTAGACAGTACTGTTGCATCTAGACATTTATGACATACCAGATATACAAATACAGTACTGTTTATGATACAAAAAGAGTCTAAAAAGAGAGTATAGACATTTGAGGGGGAAGAAACTGTACATTGGAAGAGGTTGGGTAGAGCGGGGGGGGGGGGGGGTAACTGTACATTGGAGGTGGTTGGGTTGGGGGGGGTTGTACATTGGAGGGGGTTGGGTTGGGGGGGATTGTACATTGGAGGGGGGGGTTGGGGGGGGGGTTGTACATTGGAGGGGGTTGGGTTTGGACATTTACAGGGGCCAGTTTTGAATTGCAGTCTCCCGTAGATGCTCTTTGAGAGTGGTTTTGAAGGTGGGTAGTGATTCACATTCCTTTACGGCTGTGGGTAGGGCGTTCTCTCTGAGGAATTTGGAGGGGATATTGTCATGGCCAGTGGCCTTGTTTGGTTGGAGGGCACTCAGTTTTTTGAGTACCTCAGCTGTTGTTACCATTTCTAGTTTGAAATCGTCTTTGCGGACCCCTGGGTTATTGTAGTAGGCTAGGATGTGTTCTACCCCAAAATGCCCTGAGTGGGAGGGTAGTTTATTTACCAGTGTTGTGGCTATGTTTGTGAAGAAAATGTTTAAGTAATTGGCCACATCCAGCTTGTCTGTGATGAGTGTGTTATCTGTCTTTATGTTTATATTTGAAAATCTGGTTTTAAGTTTTTTACTGCAGCCTAGTAGATTATTGAGTAATTTCCAAAGTTCACAGGGTTTATTTTAGTTTTCCTCCGTTTTTTCATTGATGAAATAATTTTTTGCAGTTTTGATCATGGAGTTTACGTCATTTCTTGGTCTGTTTCTTTGCAGTTTGAGTTCAGTCACGTGGGCTTGGAGTTCACTGTTCGAGCTTTTGGTGAGCTTTGACTGACTTTTACGAAACTCAAGAGCATTTTTTGTCTCTGGTTTTCATAGTGGTCAATATTTCGGAGTGCATCCACGGCTCAGCGTGATTTTTTATCCTGGTGGTTCCTAGGGGGGCCATGTCGTTTAGTATTGATGTGAATTTGGTTTTGAAACCAAGCCATGTTTCTTCAACCAGTGTACCATCCAGTCCTTCACACCAACACAACCAGAAGGGCTCCACGGGCATACTCTTGGCATACTGTAGCCCACACCACCACATTAACAGTGACGTTACTCACAGGCCCAGTTGGTAGATCACAGCAGGTCTCGAGCTCTGCATGTTTGGAATCACAGTAGATCATCATCCTCTGGAGGTCAAACTGCATGGGGAGAGTAAGTTATACAGGTTTTCATTTTCATACACGTCACACTGAGACCCAAACACACAAATGAAACGTCATGCACATTTAGGAATTTCTCGATTTTTTTGGGACCCTATGCATACATGTAGCTGCCAGCAACGAGACATTGTATTTTCAGTCTTGTCAGTGTTTGTTATGTGTGTGTGTGTGTGTGTGTGTGTGTGTGTGTGTGTGTGTGTGTGTGTGTGTGTGTGTGTGTGTGTGTGTGTGTGTGTGTGTGTGTGTGTGTGTGTGTGTGTGTGTGTGTGTGTGTGTGTGTGTGTGTGTGTGTGTGTGTGTGTGTGTGTGTGTGTGTGTGTGTGTGTGTGTGTGTGTGTGTGTGTGTGTGTGTGTGTGTGTGTGTGTGTGTGTGTGTGTGTGTGTGTGTGTGTGTGTGTGTGTGTGTGTGTGTGTGTGTGTGTGTGTGTGTGTGTGTGTGTGTGTGTGTGTGTGTGTGTGTGTGTGTGTGTGTGTGTGTGTGTGTGTGTGTGTGTGTGTGCTCACTATATCTCTCATACTACGGGCTGATCAGCCTGTAATTGGATGCATGTAGTCACAGCCAGCCAGGGATGAGCATGCATGTGGGAATATGTTTCACATTAGGCAAGATGTTCTTTTATTATCCCCTTGGCTTGGGGACATTCATGGGTCATAATAACAGCACAGGGGGGAGGGAGGGGTAGTGGCAGGGTAATAGTGATGACAATAAACATACATGTAAAATAAAAAAATATAAGAATAACGGGTAAAGAACAAGATAAAAGATGAATGAATATAAATAAATAAAGGTGAGGGTCTGGTCAACCAGACAGGTGAGATACTGTATATGTATACACTATTGATATAATAACACAATGTGTGTATCACTGGTGATTCTATCCTAACTCAACCCCATGTACATAGCTAACTAAGTCTACTCTGTGCAATGTGCAATACTGCATACTGAGTCTTACTTACTTACTTACTTACTTACTTACTTACTTACTTACTTACTTACTTACTTACTTACTTACTTACTTACTTACTTACTTACTTACTTACTTACTTACTTACTTACTTACTTACTTACTTACTTACTTACTTACTTACTTACTTACTTACTTACTTATACTTACTTACTTACTACAACAAGAAAACTATAAAGTATAATGACTTGATTAAGCCACAGTGCCGAGTTCGGTAGCTAAGCCATGATAGACGTCAAGATCCAAACAATTCATATCAAAATGGTTTAGGTAAGGGGCATTGCAATCTCATCTTTTGCTATGCCCACATTGTAGACAAAGGCTACTCGTGATACTGGTCATTGGATCATTGCATATCTGGTAATCCAATTACACAACTTGAACTTGAGTTATTGTGAACTTGTGAACTTGAATACAACTTGAACTGCCTTGGTTGAATTGTTTTTGCAGAGCGATGATGGAAACAGTGAGTGTTCTGGTGAAGGAGCATCAATCTCAATGAAAGCCAGAGACTGCATCAAAGAGGTGGTGACTGACACACATCCTGGAGACACAGCAGTGGAAGACATAACGTACATGTTACATCATCCTCTCTACACCACCATGTAACATCATCCTCTCTACACCACCATGTAACATCATCCTCTATACCACCTACACCAACATCATCCTCTCTACACCACCTACACCACCTACACCAACACCCTCCTCTACACCAGGGGTTCCCAAACTTTTCAGGCCAGGGCCCAGAAAATAAGGCGTCAGAGAGCCGTGGCCTAATGCACATCGACAGGCTTTTTTTTTTTTTTTTTTTGCCAGGCGACCGATTTTTTAAGCCAAATATCACTTCAATCCTATTAAGTTAGTTCAAGTTAGTTATTCATTTATATGTGCTATTTATGAGAGGGCTAACTTGTTGCAAAATAATAATGATAATAATAATAGCCTCATTAAAATACTATTGTTGCTTCGGTTGTTTTCAGCGTTTTATGTGCATAATCTGTTATTTAGTTTGAAATGTTCGTTGAAATAAGTAGATTTTTCGTTTTTGTTTATTTATTAAGTTAATATAAAACCATATAGTCACATTTTAGAATACAACTAGAAACACTGTCCTGGCCTGCTTCTAAGTTCAGTGGCCTGACAAAAAAATAAAAAAAATAAAAAAAAATATATTTTTCTTTATTTTATTTTTATTTATTTTTTAATCATCTCGCGGCCCACCCGTGGCTGCTCGCGGCCCACCTTTGGGTCGCGACCCCGACTTTGGGAACCACTGCTCTACACCACCTACACCAACATGCAACACCATCCTCTCTACACCACCTACACCAACATGCAACACCATCCTCTCTACACCACCTACACCAACATGCAACACCATCCTCTCTACACCACCTACACCAACATGTAACACCATCCTCTCTACACCACCTACACCAACACCATCCTCTCTACACCACCTACACCAACATGTAACACCATCCTCTCTACACCACCTACACCAACACCATCCTCTCTACACCACCTACACCAACATGTAACACCATCCTCTCTACACCACCTACACCAACATCATCCTCTCTACACCACCTACACCAACATGTAACACCATCCTCTCTACACCACCTACACCAACACCATCCTCTCTACACCACCTACACCAACACCATCCTCTCTACACCACCTACACCAACATCATCCTCTCTACACCACCTACACCAACATGCAACACCATCCTCTCTACACCACCTACACCAACATGCAACACCATCCTCTCTACACCACCTACACCAACATGTAACATCATCCTCTCTACACCACCTACACCAACACCATCCTCTCTACACCAACATGCAACATCATCCTCTCTACACCACCTACACCAACACCATCCTCTCTACACCACCTACACCAACATGTAACACCATCCTCTCTACACCACCTACACCAACACCATCCTCTCTACACCACCTACACCAACACAATCCTCTCTACACCACCTACACCAACATGCAACACCATCCTCTCTACACCACCTACACCAACATCATCCTCTCTACACCACCTACACCAACATGTAACACCATCCTCTCTACACCACCTACACCAACACCATCCTCTCTACACCACCTACACCAACACAATCCTCTCTACACCACCTACACCAACATGCAACATCATCCTCTCTACACCACCTACACCAACATGTAACACCATCCTCTCTACACCACCTACACCAACACCATCCTCTCTACACCACCTACACCAACACCATCCTCTCTACACCACCTACACCAACATGCAACACCATCCTCTCTACACCACCTACACCAACATCATCCTCTCTACACCACCTACACCAACATGTAACACCATCCTCTCTACACCACCTACACCAACACCATCCTCTCTACACCACCTACACCAACATGCAACACCATCCTCTCTACACCACCTACACCAACATCATCCTCTCTACACCACCTACACCAACATGTAACACCATCCTCTCTACACCACCTACACCAACACCATCCTCTCTACACCACCTACACCAACACCATCCTCTCTACACCACCTACACCAACACCATCCTCTCTACACCACCTACACCAACACAATCCTCTCTACACCACCTACACCAACATGCAACACCATCCTCTCTACACCACCTACACCAACACCATCCTCTCTACACCACCTACACCAACATGTAACATCATCCTCTCTACACCACCTACACCAACACCATCCTCTCTACACCACCTACACCAACATGTAACATCATCCTCTCTACACCACCTACACCAACACCATCCTCTCTACACCACCTACATCATCCTTTCTACACCAACATGTCTACATGCCACACTACTACTGTGCTCCACAGTCCCAACTATAAAATTTTGTATTTAAAAAAAAAAACGAAGACAGCCCTGAAAATGATTATTGTATTCCCCATGGCACCCCAACTCTTCAAAGAAAAAAGGGGGGGAAAAGACATGTTTTGCAACATGTCAGAACAGATGCTGTAAGTGGTATTTCTTTGTTTAAATAAGTGTTGAATAGCTCTACATTCTAACAGCCATTCATTCAGTTTGATCAGTAACATGGGTCTCCCAGTCCCTCCACTCTACAGTTAACACAAAATGTATTATTTATTATTTATAATTTTTTTATTTACTTATTTCTAGAAATCTTGCCAAGCCAAATTGTCTTACTGCGCTGGCACATTATTTTACTTGTTTCAAGCACATATTTGTTCATAATTAAGTTGTATTTCTTATTTTTGTCAGACCATTTTTGCAGTGTGGAGTTCTCCCTCCTGAGACCACTTATTTTAACAAGACAATACCACTTACAGCACCTTTTAAGCAATTTTTAAGCATATTTAAAACTGAAAGCTATACGAGTCACAATATTTTCAGAATTAAAATCCACTCCGTCCCCACGTCCTTATGAGCTCAATGAGAGTTCAATGAAAATAATTTCTAGATATAATATTTCAAATGTTTAAAATAAAACGATCATTTAGCAGAGTTAAAAACACACGGGCATAGGATATGACAATAGGCTAAAACAGTAACCTGCGCCTGATTCTGAGAACAGAGAGGGAAAAAGAGATTGTGGAACAGGACTTGTACAACACACTTTCCATCTCTCTCTCTCTCACTCTCTCTCTCTCTCTCTCTCTCTCTCTCTCTCTCCCCTCTCGCTCTCGCTCTCGCGCTCTCTCTCTCTCTCTCTCTCGCTCTCTCTCTCTCTCTCTCTCTCTCTCTCTCTCTCTCTCTCTCTCTCTCTCTCTCTCTCTCTCTCTCTCTCTCTCTCTCCCCCCTCTCGCTCTCTCGACATATGCACGTTGACAGCGCTCTTTGGGAGGGAGGACACTGAGCACACTTTCTACATAGGGGCAAAGCCACGTTCTGCCAGCTAGTGGATAGTTAATGCACAGGGGGCCATTGGGGGGTTGAAATATGGTATTATCAAAAAAGGGCTCAACAACTATACAGTACATGCAAGATACTTACATACCCTGCATTATGCAATAGCAGTATACAACACATGTGTCTTTGTCACCACTATCACAGCCTTACTAAGAGGATAACGTGCAGTAGGGAAGTGAGAAGACAGCGTGGCCCAGAGGTAACCGAAAGGTCACCGGTTCGATCCCCGCCACTGACGGGAGGGTGTATTCCAGGAATTTCCAGCTGTGAGCTGGTGACGGAAGGGTGGGTGGTATTATATTTACGGTGCCCCCACCATCCTGCCTAAGTGTCCTTGAGCAAGGCACTGAACCCCAGAAAAACTACTCCAGCGGCGCTGCACCCTGCTCTCTGACCTCTCTGATGAAATACATATGTGTGGGGGACTGTACAGTATGTGTAACTAGGAGGGATATGCGAAAAAGCCAAATTCCAATTGACAATAAAGTCATCTGCTACTTTCCAGTGGCTGATTGTCTGCCAAACGGGGGAGGGACACTCACGTCGATCGGCACGCTGTCATACAGCCTCTTCCCGATGACCGTCTTCCCCTGGATGTCGATGTCCTCCCTGTCTCCGATGGGCAGGGTCTGGATGTGTTTGCAGTCCAGGTACAGAGACACGGACTTGGACTCCACGCTGAGGGCGATCTTGTGCCAGTTGCGGTCGAAGAGGTTGTCCACCTCCTGGTTCTTGAACACGGCTCTCACGGCGTCCTTGGTCAGACCCACGGCGTTGTACTCCACCGCCTTGTTCTCGCCGTCCAGACGGATGGACACCTGAGAGGTCGCCGGAAGACAATGCACAGTTAAACAGATAGTTTGCCGTACAATGAAAAACTTAGTTTGCTATAGTCCGCCCTTCACACAAAATCATACAGATCACTTAACTGGAATGAACAACTTAAATACAAGCGAATGCTAAAAATAAGGAGATTTTAAGAAAAATACATCACAGTGTAGGATCAAGGGTGCAAATATAAATATATGGAGATGACTGGGTCACAGCAGCAGTTTAAAGTGTCTTTAGTGTCTTTAGAAATGGTTGGTAAATTAAATTTGTTCAAAAGTTATTATTCTGTGAAACAACTGAATAGATCAGGATAAATCAGGTACAAATATTCCTCTGTTTACTTTGCACCCATTCATTACAATGTGGGTAATAATCATCTAGTTTAATTTACCCTGTAATCGGCCACATATGAATGCGGAAAGAGCTCGGTTCACTTTGAAGTCACCATATACAGTGTACACCATGTTGCACCAGGGTAGGGCTGGGAGGTATACTGAATATGAAGGTATACCGTCATGGATCCATATGGATTTTTACTATACTGTTGTCCACAATAAATATACATTTTGTATATAAAATATAAAACAAAAATACTGTGTATTTTTAAGTTAATGATGAAAAAACGTCTTTGCAACAGTTTTCCAAAAAAGTTAAAGAAAATAACACTATGACAAGTATTACAAGATATATCGCATATGTGATTTGTACTGGAGAACTATACCGTCAAATACCGTTATACTGTCAAAACTAAGAAAAATATTGTGATATGATACTTTGGCCATATAATCCAGCCCTACACGATTGAAATGGCTACATTCAAAACTTAAATGTGTCAGACAGTCATTCAAAACAGCAATTCGGCAAAAAGGTCAGCTGTCAGAACCAGGGAATCTGACGTTGGTAGACCAGTAGTCATGGAACTGATGCAGTAATAAACAGCTGCTGGGACTGATATGGGACCAGTAGTCATGGAACTGATGCAGTAATAAACAGCTGCTGGGACTGATATGGGACCAGTGGTTGTGGAACTTTGCTATTAACATTGTCGATGTCCTCCAGACCTTTTTTTTTTCAAAGGACCTTGAATTCAATGCCCGGGTGCAACAGCGTGTTTATACGGTGACGGCAAAGTGAAATGGTCCATTGCTTCCTGTTTTACGAGTGCTCTACCCACCTGTGGAATTCCATATTTGTCGAACACTTGCCACAGGTACCAATCTTCCCGTCTTGAGGTTTTCCTGAATTTGAACGTCGTCACAAAGGCATATTCATCGGGCAGTCCTTGAGGGAACACGTCTCTGTGGAACAAGGGGACATTGTCATTCACCTTGGCTACCTGTAAATTCAACTTTTAATCAATATGCCGGATCATGAGAGGGTTTTTACTTGCAAGACAGGAGTTATCATGCCTATTAAACATGTCTACCGCCATGTTAGATGTCATTCAGTCCTCCTAATCGACCCCACAATGCAAAGCTTCCCACGCATCCTCTTTTGCTGTTTGCTATTAATGCTATGACTATTAGCTATCAAACGTTAGAGATGACATCGACTACCAAATGTTACAGCTAGCTAGCATTTAGCTAACATTAGCTCATGTAAATATTTTCATGTCTTAACATTTCCTGGCTCTAGTCTTTGCCAGCAGCTAACCGAAGCTAACACAGTAGCTGCACTGTGGTGTAGACCAAGAGGACTGGATGATGTCAGACATGGAGGCGGCCATCTTTGATACAATTGTCCGTTACTGTAGCTCGATTTGATTGAACCCAGCCTGAATTTGAGTAGGCCTTAATGGAACATCCAGCTTTGATCAACCATAACCTCCGTCTGCAGACACGGTTTGTAGTAGTATGTGTGTAGTAGAACTGCAGTCACAAAACAATGTAGTATGAGGCTTCATTGACAAGGCTGCCTCTATGTCATGAAAAACGGTAGCCTTCGAAAGCCTGTGAAAACGTGGTTTTGACATATTTTCTTTGTAGCTTCACGTTTGAAAGACTACAATTATGGGTAGGGGCTGGGGAGAGGGGAACACCACTGGTTGGGCCTTTCTGTGTGGAGTTTGTTCTCCCCCCGTCTTTGCGCGGGTTTTCTCCGGGTACTCTGGTTTCCTCCCACACCATAAAAAGACATGCATGCTAGGTATATAATACTCCTGACATTGCCCTTGGGCCTTGACCAAGGTACTGGCATTACAACTGGAGTTGGTCCCTGGGGCGCCGCACTCTGTGGCTGAACCACTGCTCTTAAATAGTTAGGATGGGTAAAAATGCAGAGAATGAATTTCCCAAAGGGGATTAATAAAAGTTGAACTTGGTTATTACTGTGAGATCCATGCTTATCTCACTAAAACTTTTCATCCCAGTCAGTTTGAGTCACTCATTCACTTCCCAGCTCTATGGGCACGCCTACCACCCAAGGCCCAATGTAAGTCATTCTGCATAGTATAGTAGTTCAAGAGATTCCATCTGTAACCTGAAAAGACAGGCTCCTTGCCAAAACATTTGCTTTGATTGAGTGGTTTATAAACCTCTCTGTCACATCATGTCGACATTCTTCTCATACTGTACCTGCAGGGAATACTGAGTGACAACCGAGCAACCCATGACAAAGCAGAACAGGGGGTGTTGTGTGACTCACTCTGTTTGCTGTACGATTGGCATGGTCCCAAGACGAACGTAGGAACTCGTGTGGCCTTCGTCAACCCTGGTTCCCAATATATCTCTCACATTGAAGTAGTCCATCAGATCAAACCCTGCGACACAAGGAGAACATGTCCATCATATTCCTGCTGGAGACGCCAGTGGTGGACCACTCTGAGAGATGTGTGCACACACGCACGCACGCACGCACGCACGCACGCACGCACGCACGCACGCACGCACGCACGCACGCACACACACACACACACACACACACACACACACACACACACACGCAATACAAGCAATAGTAGATTTATCTTTCAAACCTTTATTTAAACTCGAAAGGCAACTGAGGTTTGTTTCCCTCATTTACAGTTCAACTGCACCTGGCCCCTTAGTGCAAACAGAGGCCCCGCCCTTAGAGTAATTAGAGCCCTAAAATACTGTATATATAGCAAATAAACAAAACAAAAAAAGCATATAAAATCACACAGCACATAAAATAATAACAAAGAGACAACAAGATGAGGCAAAGAGAAAATGCCACTATAGGTACTACTGTAGGTCGCAGTGGGCCCAGGTGAAGGGATTGTAATGGCACCCCCTCCTTGACAACTGACAGATGGTAATGTTAATGCTAAATATATTTCAGTGTAGAGGCTCTCATTACTCTTGGGAGGGGCCTCTGTTAGCCCCTTCCAACACCAAGGGCCCAGGTGCAGTTGAACCCCACGTGCCCTATACTGTATAGTTACACCCCTGGATGCCTATAGCTCCTGACGACTGCACCAGGTTTATTCTAAGTGTGCTGGGAGGAGAACAAACAAAGCCCTTTAGTTGTGTGAAGTTGACATGTGGCTTCCTCACATTTGTCAGGGATGCCAGTGTTTAATTGTCAGAATGTGGGTCAGTCACGAAACCACACCCTTAAACACTCTCTTGTGGCCTTTCTGGTGAAACATAAACACACATTATTACTGAATAAATGGAAAAAACACCGCTTTTTGTTTGCCATTTGTCAGAAGTGTCGCCAAGAAGATAAAACCCCCATATGCAATCATGCGTTTGGTCATCTCTCTCTCTCCCTTTTCCTCTCTCTCTGTGTATACATGCACATTTGTGTATATGTTGCGCATTTGATTTGATTGAAACCACCGACCACATGTAGGTGGTTTAGAAGGGACACTCCCTTATACAACAACCAAGTACTGTAGCATATGGCTGCGATGCGATGGCGGCAGCTGGATCCATCTGATCTCACCAAGAACCAACCAACGGTCATGGTCGTGCAGCATGAGCTCTCCTACCAGGATACCGGGCTATTAATACCATACTGGGTTTAAGTATTCGGGTATTTGATGTCAGCCTTGGGATTATCTTTTGCCCGTCCGGTTAGTGGCGCTGACCTTTTTGCGTTTTTTTGTTTAGTTTCACCCAAAAACCTGCCAACCTCACGAAGACCGTCTTTTTTGGAAGTACTTACGGTAATACCGGCGCACAAGACTGTATTTCGGCATTGTTTTTAGACGATCATCAACGGATAGGAAACCACCTCTGTATTATTATTAAGGCGGTAATATGAGAGCGTGCTAAAGCTTACTGGGGTCTTTAGAAATAGCCTGGAAACAGGTGGCAAAATACACACAGGCTTCCCCCCCTGCCATTAGGCAACGGAGTACAAAATAACAGTTAAAACAACTGGCTATACAATATGATGAGTATAACTGAAAGGATAAACATTCCTGTGCCATACAGTACAGCAGCCGCTTTACGTCAGTTACTTTAAGCGCCACATAGTGCATCAGGGCCTCTATCTATCAAACATTTAGGTAAATTAGCTTATCGTCTTCTCCAGAGAGAGAGACAAGAAGATAGATACCAGTTTCCTCTCTGTGCGTTGGGAGCATGTCTATGTTCCTCGGGTCCTATGTTCCCCGGTAGCGATAAAAGAGGTCCTATGTTCCTCGGGTCCTATGTTCCCCGGTAGCGATAAAAGAGGTCCTATGTTCCCCGGGTCCTATGTTCCCCGGTAGCGATAAAAAAGGTCCTATGTTCCCCGGTAGCGATAAAAAAGGTCCTATGTTCCCCGGGTCCTATGTTCCCCGGTAGCGATAAAAAAGGTCCTATGTTCCCCGGTAGCGATAAAAAAGGTCCTATGTTCCCCGGGTCCTATGTTCCCCACTCCTGTTGCGGCTCCCGAAAAAGCGACGAGTTGTGTGAGGGCCGACCATGTCAGCTTGCTTCATTTCTCTGTCATTACGGTAGTGTTCTCAAACCTACACGTTGCGACTAAAAAAAGGTTCTATGTTCCCCGCTACTCCCGAAAAAGCGACAGAGTTGTGTGAGGGTGTAGATATGGTGCAACATGTGTAATTGTGTAATTGTGTATGTGTGTGTGTTCTGGATGTAACAGTACTGTATATCTACTCCAGTGCCGTCTGACAGATTCGGCCAACAGACGCTGCTGGCGTGTAACAGAGATGTATATCTGTTATTTAGTCCTACTGGACATTTTCGTTGACATAAGTTGTAAACAAGACAAACGTCTTTCTCTGGTCTGCATCCCCTTAACAATTGTGTGTATTGAGCCTTACTGTATTGTACCCATTCTGCAATCTGTTAAATAAAGTTTTCTTTCATTCATTCATTCATTCATCGTTTTTGTTTATTTATTAAGTTAATATAAAGCGTGTTTCGAACTTTTTTGAGGTTGTTAAATACACGCTTTTGATTTATTTAAGTGGCAACTGACGTCTTTTTCGTGCTTATTTGAGAAGGGTCCAGCTGCACAGCCGGAGAGCCAACTTGGAGCCAACTTGAAGAACCACTTGGAGGTCCATTTTAAGCAGGCCGTTTCCTATGAAGGTAAAGTTGGCCAACATTCTCTGGGAAATGCAAATAGTTTTACAAGAAATTAATCAAAACTAACCCTTCTGTGATGTCTGTGGCAGGTAATAGGTATATGATTCAGATGTTGTAGCATATTCAATTGACAAATGATCTCTCTCTCTCTCTCTCTCTCTCTCTCTCTCTCTCTCTCTCTGGTTTAGGCAAGGTTTAGGTTCATCCTACTCCTTTTCGAACATTACTGTTTTGCTTGTTTGTTTTCTAATCTGTTTATTACTTCATTGTTTTATTACATTTTTTATTTCATTTGTTTTAAATTTATGTTCGAAATAAATAAACGCATTCATTTATTCAAGATATTGTGTGAGCAAAAAAGAAAAGAAAAATACATGTTATGAAGTATAGTTAAGTTACGTATACATCCTCTGGCCTGTTTGTAGAACTTCCCTGTGTTGTTGACAAAGCTAAACCCTATTGATATGAAGTTGTCAAACCCTATTGATATGAAGTTGTCAAAGCCTATTGATATGAAGTTGTCAAAGCCTATTGATATGAAGTCTAATGGGAACATGAGAGGCTGCCGTTATTTGCTGCTATGTTCATGGCCCTGAGCGCGTTGCTCTCCGGCTGTGCAGCTGGATACTATTGGCTTATTTCTCGCCAGGTGGACAGCGCCTTGGTGCTGAAGTGTCATTCAAACTATCCTTACTTAAATATGACTGTGACGGCGACTACGGCACCACACATGTGAACAGTAACAATGCAATTAATTAATGTCTTGTTGTAATTACCGTAATTTTCGGACTATAAACCGTGCTTTTTTCCCATTTTTTCGACCCTGCGGCTTATATAGCGGTGCGGCTAATCTGACTAGCGGCGATAAATCATTCACCAAAACTGGTCGCATGCGAAAAGCAACTTTCGCTCAAGTTTGTGAGTGGATCCTGACAGCGTGGAGGAGTGTCAAAACATCCACGATCACCAACGGGTTCCGAAAGGCTGGACTGCTGCCTGATGAAGAGGAGGATGAGTCAGAGGCTGTTCGATTCCGACAGTGACGAAGAGGAGTTTGTTGGTTTTGAGAGCGACAACGAAGGAGAGAGGAGAGTGGCTGACTGAAGATGAGGACTTTGGTGGTTTTAGTATGCAGGAAGAAGACGAAGATGAGGATTAATGACTTGACTTTTCTGGTTACAGCCGTGTAGTGAAAGGGTTAGCGTGTGCCTTGGTCATAAGATCTGCCTATCATTTATTTTAATTTCTACTGTCCCAGTTTTGATATATTATACATAAATAGGGGTGGCATTCCCGTCGGCGTGCATGGCGGTGTGAGTGGCGCGCGGGTTGTTTTGTGTTTTCCTTCGGTCATGGCGTGTATGCAGCAGGACCTGTCTGTCGCGGAGGTCTTTAATTGGCATGATGCAACACTCAATGTTAGCGTGTGTGTGTGTGTGTGCCTAAAAGCACAGCAGAGAATTATGGCATCATTGACCGAACTCAGTCAAAGTTTTGCTTGCTTGTACACGGTGGTTGCAATTCCCCCTCCTCCTCGCAGTCCTCGCAGCCAGTCGTCCACGGAGCGAGAGTTAAAATACGTACATGGCTATAGACTTCTAAAACGATTTAATAGGCTAAATTTCTTTATTTCATTAAATTTTTCCCAACATAATGCTACCTGCCCCGACCAGATCCGTGACTCCGTTGCGATACAGATTAATTATCTTCTCAGAATAGTATAAGTGGCTATCTTTTATGCATATTTTACCACTGGTTGAAAACCACTGCTGTAGATCACTGCCGGTACGTGCGCTGGGAGCGCACCGTTTAAGTTTGAAAGTTGAAAAGTTTGTGTGTCTGAAATGCTATGTGATACAGTACAGTTTACACAGCACAGTACATGTTCTGTAGCTACTATTGCACTAAATGGCAACACTTGAATACGTTATGCAAATATGCAACTTGTTTGTTGAAATGTTAATAAATGGGAGCTTCCTCAAACAGCCATCTCTTTCCCGACAATCCCCTCTGTGCACGAACCCTTACATATGGTAATTAAACATTAAAACACCTGCAGCTTATAGTCCAGTGCGTCTTATATATGTACACATCATTCAATTTAGCTGCTGCGGCTTATATTCAGGTGCGCCTTATAGTCCGAAAATTCCGGTAGTATATACCCAATGTCATGCGTCTTCTTGAAGCGTGTATTGCAATTGTAACTCGCATATATCTTCAATATCACCAGAGCGCATCAGGTGCATGATGAAATACTCGAGTGACTAACGGAGCGGGGAACATAGGACCCGGGGAACATAGAACCTTTATTTCAGCATTTGGCGAGCCTTTATCGCTACCGGGGAACATACTGTAGGGCCCGGGGAACATAGGACCTTTATTTCAGCGGGGAACATAGAACCCTTTTTTTGTTTGGGAGTGGGCGGGACCGGGGAACATAGAACCTTTATTTCGGGAGTTGGGAACATAGGACCATTTCTTTAAAAAAAAGCGGGGAACATAGAACCCGGAGAACGTAGGACCCGGGGAACATAGGGATGACCCCTGTGCGTTCAGTAGAAAGCTATCTGGCTGCATGTTAGCCTACATGTAGCTTAGCACAATGAATGGAAACGGACAGTGCCGGTTAGCCTTCGGGAGATATTAGCCTAGCTTAGCACAATGAATGGAAGCGGACAGTGCCGGTTAGCCTTCGGGAGAGGTGCCTAGGCTAACCGGCACTGTCCACTTCCATTCATTGTGCTAAGCTAGGCTAGCGTGCAGCCAGATAGCTTTCTACTGAACGCACAGAGAGGAAACTTGTATCTATCTTCTTGTCTCTCTCTGGAGAAGACGGTAAGCTAATTTCCCTAAATGTTGCTTTAAGATGTTTGATAGATAGAGGCCCTGATGCACTATGTGGCGCTTACTATCTTCTCCAGAGTCAGAAAAGAAGATGGATACCAATTTCCTCCCTGTGCATTCAGTATGAAGCTATCCGGCTGCAAGCTAGCCTAGCTTAGCACAATGAATGGAAGCGGACAGTGGACACATGGACACATTTCTAAATCGTCTAGTTTAAAACAAATAAAGCATGAACATTGGCATGGTGTACCCGTCTGTGTTATTTTCACAATTAATCGTAAAAGTAGCAAAATAACAATGTTTATGTTTTCATTCACTGAGGAACTACACTCACTTTGGCACTGTTGACTGACGTCACCACAGCGTAGACTCCTTTGGCTGTATTAGGTGACAGCCCTGAACGACAGGCGTTCTACTGGTAAGTGTAGTTTTTTTTTAACGACAAATTAAAAACCTTATAACTAACTTTTTCAACCAAAAATGCTTAAACAATAATGTTAGTGATAGAAGGGAACTCATTTTGTGGAAAACATTTTCCAAAAATGGAAAGCTTGCCAATGTTCATGAGGCAGAATTATTACAATAGCCGATAATAAATGTTTCCAATGATAAATCCCTATACGGGTGGACCACGCTGGGAAACTAAAGTGATGTCAGACTATACCTCCCTATCGTATTGGACAAAACATATCTACGGCAAATATCTTCAAACCTCTGCAAGTCACACCAAAACCATCTGGATGGATAGATAGTGTCGTATATTTCTAAATGAAAACATGAACATAAGCAACTATAAATGTACCAAATGATAAAACAGAGAAGTTGATTTGAAAGACAGGGTGATTTGAACACCATGTGAAGCTATTTCATGAGACAAGGAAGGAATTTCAGGTTACAACACGGCAGCTGCTGACTAACCCAGAGGTCAGAAAGGTGACACAGGCTATTTGGAAATCGCCCCTTACACAGTAGAATGCCACTCTAATAGGTAGACTAGATGGTTTTTAGACCTTAAGGATATAAAGAAAACTATTGGCTTTGTCAGAGAGATTAGTTAGATGGCTTTAGAAAACATTGCAACACATATGTAAAGAAAGGACCATATGATAAAAGTGAGCTGTCATACCAAATCACCTTAGATAAATAGGTTTGGCAGGCATGAAAAGTTGACCATAAGTGAGCCAAATACAAAGACATTGTTTGTAAATTAATGTTAATACTGAACAAAATAATAAGTGATCAAAATAGAGCTAAAACCTAGATTACAGCGTACTTTAGAATAGGAAAAACAAACAGTAAGATAAATAGTTCAATCAAAAATAAAGTAAAAAGTGGACCCAACTGAAGACAAGACAGTGAGTCACTGGCTAGACAATAAAGAATTATCTTAGTATTCTAAAATGCAATTACAGAATGATAAAGAGTTTGTAGATGGAAATAGCTCATGTTGTATTATCTAGGGATCAAGAGCCAGTCTGTCTCCCCATAGACTATGAAAACGGTTGTGTCAGCAGAAGAAATTGTGTAACATGTGGACATAGGACACCAACAGACAGGTTTCTGCTGGAATGTGGACCAAAATAAGAAAAGCGTATGGACGTGAACAGGCAGGCAGGGTCTCCCCCCTCCCTCTCGCTCTCTGTCTCCCCCCCTCCCTCTCTCTCTCTCTCTCCCCGCTGATAAAAAGGGCGAATGGCGACTCACTACAGACAGGACTCACACCAAAAGGGGACCTGGAGAGACAGACAGACCTGGAGCGACACACACACCCGGTGACACTCAGAGGAGACGGAGAAGGATCCCTGCAGAGCCAAGCCGTGACACAGAGGGACTGAGACCCGATGACAGACGAAATCGCTTCGCATCAGGAGAAGCGCTGACACACCAGAACGGACCTGAAGACCCAGAGACGTGCTGCAGACGCTGATTATACATAGAAAAGTTGACAAGAACTTTAAGCTGTTTGGATCTTCCAATAAACGACGGCCAGACTGTCTTTGTACCTTAAGCGCCTGGCTCCGACTCCAAATCATTTATAAGAGAATTGAACAGAACGTGTGAGTACAATTAGCAGAGATACAGTAGCGATCCACTATACGATCCTGAGACTTTAGCAAATAGAATCATTGAAAAGACACGTTAATAGCACCCCGCTTAAGAGGGAAAATATGTAGTTCTTTCTTGTGAACTGCCCCTAGGAATGCTGATCTGAGAATCAAATTGGCTCATAAGTAATGGTGAGGTCCCAGATCAGTACTCCTATCAGAACCTTGATAAACACAGGCCCAGATGTTCCTACCGAGCTGTGGGCTGGTGGTCATGTTATTGGAGAAATAAAACATTTCCCTATCCAATGCTTTTCCACAGTAAGCTGGGTCGGTGACAGACAGCAACCCCTCCAGCTGCTCGTTTCTTTTTACGTGGGCCTTTGCTCCTTCTGTCACCGTGCCTTTTGCCATTGCAAACACACGATCTCCCCACTGTTCCCCGTGGCCGGCCGGGGACGCTCCGGCAGCGCAGACCTGTAATTTGGACTGGCAACCGATGGTGTATAATCAACCCCTGAAGAAAAGTTATTTTGGACGGCCAAAAAAGACCGATGGGGCGATTTTGCGGGAAACGCCAGATGAGCCCCACCGACTGGGAACGGCGAGTGTACACACACAGTGCATTCTTTTGATCGGGACAGATGGCAACGTCTGTGCCCTAGACGCTCCTCTCCGCTCCGGCTACAGCCTCCCCGCTGTGGGGATGGAGCCACAACAACAACACCAAGGGTTCTCCTCCCATCGTCTCACTATCGAGACTAGACCGACCCGCTAGTCTGACTCGACCCGTGGCTTTCCGGGGCTTGTCAAAACGGTCATCAATTGCAAATGATTTTTTTCTTTTGACGTTTCTTTACAAATAGATAACCGTGGGCGGCCGGGTAGCGCAGCGGACTAAGCGCCTGCCTACCACCGCAGAGACACTGGTATCGAATCCAGCTGTCAGCGGTACCTCCGGCTTGGTCGGTCGTCCATACTAACACAATTGGCAGTGTTAGCGGGTGGGAAGCCGGTGGGGTATGTATCGTTGTAAACAGCGACTCCTACAGGTCGGTCGGGGCGCCTGCTCAGCAAGGAAGGGAACTGGGGGAGGTAGTGTGATCCTCCCATGCGTTACACTCCCCTGGTGAGAGTCGTCGCTGTCAGGTGAAAAGAAGCGGAGGAAGGAAGCGTGTGGTAGTCTTCACCCTCCCAGACCGACGGTAGGGGGTAAGTGCGCAACGACCAGGAAGGGAATTGGCATAAATTAGGGGTTGGGAGAAAAATAAGGAAAAAGTGGGGAGAAAAAAATAAATAAAAATATAAATAGATAACCGTGTGTCCCAACATTACCATGTAATTGCACGAGTGGTATACCAACAGGAGGCACTATGGATAATGATGGTAACTACTGTTTGTCTAGCAGCGCGTCTCTTGTATAGACAGACAGAAAATATCCAAGTACTCTGCCACAAATTGCAGATCCTAACCTGTTCCTTGTGTCTTCGACTTAACCCGAAGGGTTTTCTTTTAACATCATAGGCCTACTTTCTTCCTTTGGGCTCGCCCGGAGTTATAGGTTTACAAGATTACAGCAAAACTAATGAAAGAACCAAATTGGAGCACATGAACACATTTAAACATTATATTCTTATAAACCAGGAACTGAGAAGATGTGAATGACAAAGGAGATACAGTAGCAGAAGCTGTCGGCAAACATTGGCTGTAGTAAACGCTTGGTCAATTGAATTAGATATTTGTTAAAAAAATAAATGTTTTGCTTGGGTATTTGTATTTGGATTGGCCTATATGTCAGACTTATTTTAAAGATTATTCTTTGTTTGTTTTAAATTGCTTGAAATACCAGATTTACACATAGAGCAGCGAGAGCTAAAACATTTGTAAGTCGTCTTAGTAATAGTGCTTTGTTTTCTTCCCGGCAGTTAAAATAAACTATGTGCAGTAGTTATAGCTATAGGCATCCAGGGCCGTAACTATACAGTATAGGGCACGTGGGGTTCAACTGGGCCCTTGGTGTTGGGGGGGGGGGGGCAAACAGAGGCCCCTCCCAAGAGTAATTAGAGACTAACTAATATACAGTATTTAGCACTAACATTACCATCTTAGTAAGTCGTCTTTTCTGTGACAATTTACTGTGACAAATCAGTATTATAATGTGGTGATACTCAAAGCAGGTTTAAACAAACACTACAAATTACTGTAACTATTACAATCACCCGGTCTACTATACATCATCTTCCTTGATCATCACGCTGGTATTAACAGGATAAGGATGTATTTTCACAATCAGCAAGATGTTAAGGAACATCAACATTATCGACTTTGACTTGGAATGATTCATTGTAAATGTTACACTCCCAATAGATTTTTTTTTCAAATAAAATGGTTGTACAGAGCAAAAGTAGCCTGGCTTACGTGGCTGTAATGTTCCTTGTCAACGTAAGCCAGGATGGACTCAAAGTACTAAAGCAGCTGAAAATAACATTGACAGGCTGTGGAGATTTATCGAGATTTCTTTGCTTATTTCATTGCATTTTAGAGGAAGGCATAACCACATAATTAGCACTGGTCCCGTCTAGAGAAAGTGATATCTTGTCTCGTCCGTGGGGAACTGATGCTGTCGTCGCCTTCAAAGCATAAACAACCACGTTGCCAAAATGCCTCATTTTGAAATCACCTTTGATAAGGTAGTCCTTAAATTGGACCAACCATTGTTTAATTTTGTAGCTACACGTGTGAGAAATGTCACTATCTCTGGCACAGGCATTTCCTGTATCAACAACAGTAGCAATTTAGCCTACAAAAAACATTATAAATACTCAGCTGACCAAGCTGTGGAAGCTGTGGAATGGACTTTGAAACGCAATAGTCTGAAATGTACACTAAGCATTCCCGACACTGAAGATTTGTTATCTGTTGCCAGATAAATGTGTGCATAGATGCCGCTTGCAGAAACAATATTGTAAAACATTTCTTTCTAGATAGTTCTCCTCCCCTAACTCTTAAAACAGCAGTCATGCCTGTGTGTCTGTTTTCTCTCTTAGTGTGATGAATGTGTGTGGGAGGCATAGACAGGAACTTAGATCCCCAGTTGACGCTCTTAAAACAACATGATCCTACCTATCTGCTTAAGCGCTACTGTGGATTTCCGAGAAACCGTTTAACACACGGCAACTAGAAATGACAAACGTAAGAAATGACTGCTACTATGCCTCGGTAGCCACAGTCACACGGTTATCTCGTAAGCCACAGCTGAGTCCGTTGGGCACCTCCGATAGTGACGCAATGTCTCTGATAGCCTGCGTTTCTTTGCACATAGCCTATGCACATCACAAAAGTAGCTTTACTGCTGCCGGTGCCACTGTGTAATACTAGTTTTAAAGGTCCCCTCCACTCAAAAACGTGTTTTTTCTACGGTTTCTCTTCTTAGATTCGCTGTACTCGCCACCTGTGTGATTCAACTAATCCTGCGAACCTATCATGGTCACTATTGCCCAGCTGGCCACACAGGAAATGCAAACTGGTAATGTGAAAAGCTAACGTGAGTCTTGTATTATGAGTTGATACATCTAGTGATCTCTGCACCAAAACAAGTACAATCAACAATATTATTCAGCTAATCTCTGTGGTGTATCTAAGAAATGTTGTGTTTGGGTGAAACAAATTTTTGGCGAACCGTTAAGGTGGAAAAATATAAAGTTAACCGGCTTGGGGGAAGACATGAGGGGAGGAGGGCTTTCATCGATTTTTACTTTCTAAATGAGGGCAAAGGTGTAGCATTTTCAGTCGTTTATTGAAACACCAAACAAATTGTTATTCAATATTTTTTAAGTGTTAAAAACACACGTGGAGGGGATCTTTAACTGAAATTAATTAACGCCTGAACTCGGATACACATAAATCCTTTCCACTGGGGCGGCTGGGTGGCGCAGCGGACATTGCGCTCGTCACCGACGCACGAGACACCGGTATCGACTCCGGCTGTCAGCGTTGCCTCCGGCTTGGGCCAGCCGTCATACTAACTCAATTGGCAGAGTTAGCGGGAGGGAAGCCGATGGGGTGGTAATCTGGACGTTGTGGCCGTCATACTAACTCAATTGGCAGAGTTAGCGGGAGGGAAGCCGATGGGGTGGTAATCTGGACATTGTGGACAGCGACTCCTACAGGTCGGACAGGGCGCCTGCACAGCAAAAGACAGGAGAGGGCGGGGGCAGTGTGAGCCTCCTACACGTTACTCCTCACCAATGAGAGTCCGCGCTGGCAGGTGAAAAGAGAGCAGCTGGCTGTCTCCATATGTATCGGAGGAAGCATGTGATAGACCTCAGGGCTCCCTAGAACGACCAGTAGGGGGCACATGCGCGCAACGACCAGGTAGGGGAGGGGGGAATTGGCATAACGACAAAAAATTGGGATGGGAGGAAAAACTGAAAAATCAGGAGGAGAAAAAGAGGAGAAAAGAAAATCCTTTCCTCTAAGGTCAGAGAAGTATTGGATTTTATTCCTCAAGTCATGATTAAATACAAATCATTTACACGTACCTGGAACCTCTTCAAGGCCATAACTGGTGCTGTTGGGCTTGAACCGATCAGGCTGAATCTTCATGTTTGGACACAACACATCTGAGGGGAAAAAATCACACGATTGGATTAGAAAGACTTCTTAGTATTCTTGAGTCAGAATACTCACTCCATTCTATTGACCCATCTCAAACCCGCCCTCTTTCCTTGATCCTCCATTCACAACTGTTGCTTCCCTCAGAATTTGGGTCGATAGTACTTTTATGTTTTAACTTTTATGTTTATTTAGGATCCCCATTAGTCATTGCCATAGAAACAAGCTATTCTTCCTGGTGTCCACAAAAAAGACAAAATTAAGTATAACCATCACATGATGTACATTGCAGGTGAATGAGAAGAAGGAAGGGAGTTATTCCTTGTTAATATAGTTGACTCGTGGTTTACAGACTTCACTAGATGACATTTAGAGAGAGATTTAGTTCAGAGCTTTACCATAAGAAAACAGAGTCTCTTGAAGACTTTTACGAGCAGTTTGATTGACTGAAGCTCTGCGTCAGGTGGCTGTAAGAAGCGGGTGTCCCAATGAAATACAACTCCAGGCTGGTATGCAATCTGAGGCACTGTGCCACAGACTGACCCCCCCCCCCCCGACAGACAGACATCAGATGGAGGATGTACTAGTGTAAATAGTTCCAGTGGAGTTGGAGACACATACTTGTACACAGGCTCTGTTTGTAGCAGGTTTAGATTTCTCCACACACATATTTCAAATGCTCGGGGCATCTAAGCAATGACGGTGGTGACAGTGAGCTAGCTAAAACCATCTGGATACATTGGCTTTTCTATTTGAATATACCGCTTCTTCTACTAAAGAATGATGGAGTGGTGATGACAGAAACCTTTGATAAGACTAATGTTTCTATTGGAGAGTTGCCAGTACTTGTAAACAGTTGCTTAGAATTCAATTGGCAATACTACCTTACCCATTAATCATTAACAACTACTTTTAGTATGATAAGGAAAAGCCCCACAGAATTGTTTCTGTTAGAGGTAGAAACAAACAAAACAAAATGTATCATGCCTTAATTGGTAGACAAGGTTGAATTAACATATAAGGGAGGTAGAGCAGTCGTCTGGCAATCCGGAGGTTCCCGGTTCGATTCCCGCTCCTCCCGGGCAGAGTGTCGATGTGTCCTTGAGCAAGACACTTAACCCCTAATTGCTCCCGATGAGCAGGTTGGCACCTTGCATGGTTGCCTCCGCCATCGGTGTGTGAATGTGTGAGTGAATCGGTCAAATGTGAGTAACAAATTGTAAAGCGCTTTGGATAATTCAACGGTACCAAGCATTTGATAGAACCATTTCTGTATTATACTATATTTTTGCATTAACTTTGCCTACCAATTAAGGCATTATAAATATGTGCAACCGAAGTTTTAGATGTTGTCTTGTTTAGCCACATGTCTTGTGTTTACCCACATGTCTTGCAAATGATGTGTTTCAACCTCTAACAGAAACAAATTGGTGGGGCTTTTCCTAAATATAGTCGTTAATGTATGAAACCCATGTAAAACCCATAGAAAAGAGGATGTTAACGCTGTAGTCTCATATGTTGACCAATTTGAAAAATGTCAACTGATTTTGTGCTCAGCTTAGCTAGTACTTTAAGTGCTGTCTAGTTAAATGATCACATTCCACTGTGGACATTGATAGGTAATTAAAGTTGTTACTTTTAATTATAATTTCTTATTGGACATAATACAAGCCATATGATTATACTGTGAAGAACACTATAAAGTCAGACTATAGAGAATGAACAAGAAGAATGCTAATTAGACAGCAGACCTCTGCCAAGCCTCCTCACTTTGCTGTTACTTTCACACTCTGTATTTTACAGGGTAGATGATAGAAATGAGTTTTATTTCTGACAGAAATGGGAGACAAAATGTCCAGCGTCAACAGACCCAAGCTGTAAATCCATGTTTTATGCAACAACAGGGGTGATACTACCTCATATGACACTGTTGTATAACGTAGGGTTATCCTATAACCCTAGTTATATGAATACTGGCTGAGCGTCTCGCTCTGCCTACTGAGATACATCACTATCTCCAGCACCTGGAAGAGGTCAAGGTCCTGGCGGGATGGTGCCAGGAAAACAGCCTCTCCCTGAACGTCAGCAAAACAAAGGAGATGATTGTGGACTTCAGGAGGTCGGGGGTCAAGGACTACAGCCCCCTCAGCATCGACGGGGCACCGGTTGAGAGAGTCAACAGCTTTAAGTACCTCGGAGCCTACATATCCGAGGACTTGACATGGACCACACACATTGACAGTGTTGTGAAGAAGGCACGACAACGCCTCTACTTCCTCAGGCGCCTAAGGAAGTTCCAAGTCAGTCAGAAGATCCTTAAGAACTTCTACTCATGTACAATAGAGAGCATCTTGACTGGCAACATCACCTCCTGGTTTGGGAATAGCACTGCACAAGACCGAAGCAGACTACAAAGAGTGACACGTTCAGCCGAACGCACAATTGGAGGGGGGCTCCCCACCCTCCAGAACATTTACAACAAGCGTTGCAAGGGCAAGGCTAAGAGAATCATTAAAGACTCCAGTCACCCGAACAACTGCCTCTTTGAACTGCTGCGGTCAGGCAAGCGATACCGGAGTCTCAAGGCGAGCACAGAAAGACTCAGAAGAAGCTTCTATCCCCAGGCCATCAGACTGCTAAACGAACAATGAACACTACACAACAACAACCACCAAACGCACATAGCACACACATCCACACGCACACACTCACTTTAAACAGACACACTGTAGCACCCACTCCACACACTTTATAGCACACACCCACTTTAAACAAACACACTGTAGCACCCACTCCCCACACTTTATATTTATTGATGAAGGATTGCACTACAACTCGTACACCTTACTGTAAATTGTACCTAAATTGTACCTCATCCCATTTCTGCTTTGCACTATATAGTACTGTACATTAGTACACTGCATAGTATTGTATATTATATGGTAACTCAGAACATTGTACATATGTCTATACCGAACACTGTGACCTCATTTTCTTCTTCTAAATTACATGTATACTATGTTATTTGATACTATCTTGTCTAGCACAGTCTCTGGAGCGTAACAGTAAGAAGCATTTTGTATGAAAGTATTCTGTACTTCTGTATGACAACTATTAAAGAAACTTGAAACTTGAAACTAGTGTGCTCTGGGAAACAAAACAGATGCACCCACTTGCACGTGACCACACCACTCCCATGCGTCCCCTATATTACGCCGGAAGTGGTCACGCCTCACCCTTCCCAGTTCGATTTGCATAAGCGGAAAACATCCAAGGGACCTCAGCTGAAAATGTTAAGTAAAAAATCTTTGAATATGTAATATATTACTTATTTGTAAATACGTGAATACGTCAATACTTATTTGGAATATGTACACATTGTACATTTCTGTAAATACTTATGGCTATAATATAATGCACAATATGTACCTTTTTCCTTTTATTTACATATTTTAAGTGAGATCAGGCTGGTATGGCAGACTCCTAGGTTCACACCATTGGTCCTCCAGGCCCACACTCCACAGTGCTGCAAAGCACATCCAGTGTTTATCAACTCTGCACTGTGGGATACATAAGAACCTGGCAAACCAGGATGCAGCCTTCATTGTAGACGGGATCTATTGACAATGTAGTCTGTGCAGGTCCAACTTTTTTTCTTTGTGTCTGACAGATTGTGTCTGTTGAAATATCGTAAAATAGCTAGACATGCAACGTTCCCCAGTAGATCAAGTACCTGACAAGTATGTACGATCAAAGCCTGTAATTTTCTTAAATCACAGCTATATTAAATTGTCAAGTTTAAAGAGGCTCTTAACCTCAGCTAGGTTGTTTTTGTGTGATATGCATGGCCTAGTGCAGGCGTACTGTGAAAACCCAAGCAACTTACATTATACCCATAGTTGACTGTCAATAATACCATATTGCCATAATACTACTCAATACCATAATATATATAAAATTGCTGCATTTATATAGCGGTTTTATCCAAAGCGCTTTAGAATTTGTTCCTCACATTTTACCCATTCACTCACACACAGACGCCGGAGGCAACCATGCAAGGTGCCAACCTGTTTATCGGGAGCAATTAGGGGTTAAGTGTCTTGCTCAAGGACACTTTGACACGCTTCCCAGGAGGAGCTGGAATCTAACTGGGAACCTCCAGAGCCAATGTCACCCACATATTTATTCTCACTGCATATATATCTATCAACACCTGTCTGTATTTACCTGCACATAGTCCTTTTACATATCTATATCTATCTGTACATGATATCCTAATCTTACTAGTTACGCTGCTGGCCAGTATGACTACTACCATAGTGTCTTTATACCTGTACCCCACTGTACATATTATACTACAACTATGTACATACATCTGATTAGCACTGCACTCAGTAGTACATATTTGTATATTTGGTACCCAGTTTATTCTCCTGTACATTGTATATTGCTGTTGCACTTTCCTGTCACATTTGCACTCTGGTTGGATGCCAAACTTATTTCCGTTGCACTGTACTTGTGCTGTATGATGACGATACATTTTAATTAGGGATGCTCGATATTGGCTTTTTTACCGATACCGATATACCGATATTGTCCAACTCTTAATTTCCGATACCGATATCAACCGATATCAACCGATACCGATATATGCAGGGTTTCCCCCCGCCAAAAACTTAATAATTTCAGGTAATTAACAATACATATGTCTTGTTGTGGAATTAATATAACATTATGCATACTTTTGACAATAAATAAAATCAGAATTTGTTCTTACTTGCTTGCCTGGATAAATAAAGGTTATATATAAAAATAAAAAAATATATATATATTTTTTTGAAAACCAATACTGATATTTTCCGATATCACATTTTAATGCCAATATCGGACATCCCTAATTTGAATCAAATCTAATATTAAAGGCATCCAACAGGAGTTTTCTGTTGTAGTTAATACATTTCCTACCTCATATAACCTGTTGTAGTTCTATAGTCTACTTACTAGATTAAGACCTCATATAACCTTTGCAAACGTCCATTTTCGCCATTTTGTTTGCTCTCGCAATCTGTATATCCCATCTGTGATGTGTTTCACTTTATGTTTTGGTGAAGTTGGAGTCCTCTTTTGATTGAGTGGAAGTTAACTTGTAAGACTTCAAGGAAGATCATACAGGGGTCTCAAACTCAATTTACCTGGGGGCAGCTGGAGGTAGAGTCTAGTCTGGGTGAGGCTGGGCCGCATCAAATATTCCACAAAAAAAAGGGTTTCAAGTATTCCAAAAAAAAGTACAACTGATCCAATCTTCTCAATCGTTAGCAATAACATTTCAGAACATGAACAGTTCTTCAGAACATGAACGGTTCTTCAGAACCGTCACACTTCTCTTACCTACTCCTTGCTGTCAGAGACTTGGCAGCGCTTCCTCTTATGTCTTCCCCCCCTTGTGTGTCCTCTGAGGTTTGTCAGGCGCAATACAGTACATCTCCAACAAACTACCCCTTTGCCTCATCATAAAACCTCACAAACACCAGCAACTGAGCATTCTCAGTGGTGTCAGTGGACGCATCCACAGCTATGGAAATGCACTGTGCATTTTTTGTATTCTATCACAAAGCTGTTTAATCAAATGAAATCACCAGCCAGTATTTCAGTTATTCTGGTTGCTGTGCTATCTGAGGGGGATTTGCTTTTGTTTGCCTTCGAACATGGTCTCCATCACTTCAGTCATACATTATTTTATTATTTATGCACCAGAGAATGGGTTCTTGTGTTTGGCCAACACCCATGCCACTGAGTAAGGACTTGGTTGCTTTTTCTCGTTGTGACATAGATTTAACAATAATTCTGCTTGCAGCTTGATATGATGATTTTATTCCATTTATTGTTGTGGTTATTAGCGCTGAATTTTGAGGAAAGGTTGCATCAAAATAACAGTTTTGTTTCGTAGTGGCGTTTCAAATTGCCACTCTTCACAAGAGCCACCGTTTCTTGGCATATTAGACACATTGGTTTGGTGCTGTTTGGAGGGAGGATGAACGCATATTTTTCAGTCCATTCACCTTTAAATTGCAGCGATTTTCACTGTTGACTTTTCTTGAACATGCCATATTTTTCTACTAGCTGCCTGCTGGTGAAACTAGGCTACTAGCTACCCTGCAGATTAGACTACCTGTAGATGCGCTGTCAACTCTCGCTCTGACTCGGACCCGTTGAAAGAGACAACACGCATTCCGTGAAGACCCGCCCTACTCTGCCTCTGATTCACAGACTGTGGGTGGGGGGAAAAAGCTGATGGGACGCTAAATGTGATTGGACCAAAGCAGAGTAGACAGACACACACAGACAGTGGAGTAGTGCAGTCGGACATGCAGAGCACTGCTTGCAGAGGAGATAGCGGAGAATTTTGAGGATGCCTGCCATACGCACTGGGTCGCAGGATATATTTTACTTCCACTTGGTATCACTCCGGAACCACGTTTCAACCAAGTCACTAACGTTGCTGTCATGAGCCTGAGCTATGGTAGCCTATAAGTGATCAAATAAATAAGACGTCCAACTCGCGCAACAACTCTGCAAAAAGTTTCGTGCGGAATGCACTAACACTAAACTTTGATGTCAAGTAGGGGGCCCCAAAATATCATCCAGCGGGCCGCAATTGGCCCGCGGGCCAGGAGTTTGAGACCCCGGGCTTAGATCAATCAAATAGAACTCTGTACTTTTAAGGGTACCGACTGAATTACATCAGTACTACAGACTACCGATTCACGCTAGATTAATCGGTACCATATTTCGGTACCTTTACATGTTTAGTATAAGAGTGTAATAGACTAGAGGGAGCCTTTTCCACAAATATATATATTACTGTCCCATCTCTTGGGTCTTTGGAAAGACCAGACAAGGTCAGAGGAGTTTCATAATATTTACTGAGGATGGCCAGATAATGTGGATATTTAAACATTTACAAACATAATACATGATCATGCGATTTATTTTGTGTGGTGTGTTACAACTGTAGACACCTGAATATGTCTAACAATAATTGAATGTGTCTAATGTTAATTCCTTGCATTCCCTGTGTTCGCGAGGACGTTGTATAACTGGCTGACCGCTCTTGATCCTCCCTATCCTAACATTGACACTTAATAGTGGGACATGATACAGGTACCGCCAGGGGGAGCTGGTGGCGACGTTGGGCAGGGAGACACAGGTGAAGAAGGATGGGCTCAGGGCGCGGCGCCGACGGAGGAACTTCCTCTTCATCGTTTTCCAGAGAAGGAAGAGGTCGCACAGAGTTGGAGCTCCGGACATCAAGCATGCGAGATATAAACCCAGTTACGAAGCGGGTTAGTAATAAGTATGCGATAGCTTAGCTTTTAGTTAATGCGGAAGAGACATTGTGAACGAAGAAGCAGGCGAGCTACTGCCGAAGAGTGTGGTAGATATTTCCCACATTGCGTTTTAGCTGAAGTATATGCGTCATGACAGGGGGTCGTCCCACAGCTTAGCTTCAGTTAGGCTAGCACCACAGTTTAGCCCGTGTGTCGCCCCACCCCTTCAGCCCAGCAGCGGACGTCACTGCACTGCACGCTCCTCCAGCCCCTCCGAGCCGTTACCCCAGCAGTCACCTGCCCAACGTCTACCCAGCCCCGCTGCCTGCTATCACGGGACCTCTCGACGGCCATCTCACCACATGGACGTTTGGTGGTGGGAGCAGGCCCGCCACTTGGTTAAGTACACTCAAGCCGGTTACAGCGAGCGCTCAGAGTGCTGGAACTTTATTGGTAGACATTCTCTCTGTGCGGCGCAGGCTCTTTAAGGGCGAAGAGAAGCAGTGCTTTGAACTGACGCTGGTAACAGTGTTTAGGGGCGCCCCGACCTTTATTATTTTGGGGAAAGCCGGCTATAGATAGGACTTTTATTTGCAACGTGGGCCCACTGTCATTTTGGTTGAATGTGGTAATAATGTGTGTTCTTTTATAAAAATCCCATTGAACAGCTCCTTTATCCCTCTCCCTCTTCCTCCCCTCTCTCCCCACCTACGGAGAAGCGAATCAGTATATAAACCCTTAAAAGGAAGGGGTTATTACTGTGTCTAGCCCAGTGTGGGAAGAACTTTAGTCTGTACTGTAGAACGAGAGCACTACAGTAGGTGCCTGGTGCGGAAATAACTTTCATTCCTGTGTAAATACTTGTAACGTGCGTCAGACTTTCAGTAAAAGAGAGCTCAATGGGACCACTGTGTGCGTGTCTGTTAATGTTCATTACAATTTAACCCTTTCCCCACCCCCCTGCCTATAGTTCATTGGGAAAGGTCTCTACTCATCAATCCGGAAGGGTACTGCTTTGGGGAGCGAATATATCATCCATCCTTACTGCCATCGGGTGTGGGAGGGCCCAGGAAGTATTGGGGGAAGTGTGGGTGTGTGGGGAGCTACTGCTGATCGCCCTGGAGGGCAAGGAGGACAAGCGCACCATCCCTAGGTTAGTGAATCCTAGGCCCCATCCACTCCCGCTGCTTGACCTCCACTTCAACATTCCTGGCCTACAGTCGGGGACTCAGCCGGACCCAGTTATGCTGCGTTCTCACTACCAGGTGGCCGTGTACATCCACTCCCATAAAGCAGGGATAATCCACCCTGCTACACAATAAATAACAAAATGTTCTAAATAAATAACGTCCCGGGGTCCAACTCTTGGACCCGGCGACCTTTGCCGAATGTCTTCCCCCATATCTCTCTCCCATCCTTCCTCTCTGCCGGACTTGTATCCGAAATAAAGCAATAAAATTCAGAAAACAAATATAAAAAAAAAAAAATTGTTCTTGGCTGCTTTATTTAAATGTGAATTTTATGCAAAGGCCTTCAAATCCCTATGAAAGACATAGAGTCTATTGTTATTGTTACGGTGGTGTAGTGGTTAACACTGTCTCCTCACAGCTAGAAGGTCATGGGTACGATTCCCACTTGGCGACCAGGTTGCTGTGTTGCCACTCCTGGGCCTTTCTGTGTGGAGTTTGCATGTTCTACCCCCATGCTCGCAAGGGTTTCCCCTCCCAATAAGATAAACCCAATGGAAAAACATGCACAACAGATCGCTAACGCTGTCGCGTCCCTGACGAAGACGGACAGGAGCACTTGGATTGGTCCCCTTGTCTGCTCCCGGCTGCCCTTGGGGGGAAGGACGACGGGATGGGAAGTGCAGAGAACATTTCATTCAGCGACTCAGTGCATGTCTGTGTGTTAAAATCTGCATGACAAATAAAGACTTCTTCTTCTAGTGTTTACCTATACCAGTATTCATATTGTTTATACGTTCAGTTAGTCTACCAGGATTCGTATTGTTTATAAGTTCAGTTAGTCTTCCGGTATTAATATTATTTATAAGTTCAGTTAGTGTACCAGTATTCATATTGTTTATAAGTTCAGTTTGTCTACCAGGATTCATATTGTTTATAAGTTCAGTTTGTCTACCAGGATTCATATTGTTTATAAGTTCAGTTTGTCTACCAGGATTCATATTGTTTATAAGTTCAGTTCGTCTACCAGGATTCATATTGTTTATAAGTTCAGTTTGTCTACCAGGATTCATATTGTTTATAAGTTCAGTTTGTCTACCAGGATTCATATTGTTTATAAGTTCAGTTTGTCTACCAGGATTCATATTGTTTATAAGTTCAGTTCATCTGCCAGGATTCATATTGTTTATAAGTTCAGTTTGTCTACCAGGATTCATATTGTTTATAAGTTCAGTTTGTCTACCAGGATTCATATTGTTTATAAGTTCAGTTTGTCTACCAGGATTCATATTGTTTATAAGTTCAGTTTGTCTACCAGGATTCATATTGTTTATAAGTTCAGTTTGTCTACCAGGATTCATATTGTTTATAATTTCAGGTCTACCAGGATTCATATTATTTATAAGTTCAGTTAGGCTACCAGGATTCATGCTGTTTATAAGTTAAAGGGGACATGCATTGCTATTCCTTGTTCCTTATTCACGTCAGCAATACCGTCAGGGTTTTGTTTTTTATTTCTATCTATAGCATCTGTGAAAGTATCTTATTTGCTATATACTTAATCCTTGTTTTTATCTTTTGTATTGATCTATGCATTAACTGTTTTATGTATTGTGTTGTGTGGACCCCAGGAAGACTAGCTGGGAGCCATGGCACCAGCTAATGGGGATCCTTAATAAAATAAAAAATAAATCAGAACAGTTTAGTTGAGTGAGTCAATATGATAATTAACGACACAGACCACATTGATATAATCCCCAATTGCTAGGATACAATGCTAAACACTGGAAAATGCCATTTATAATGCATGGGACCTTTAATTTAGTCTACCAGGGTTCATAATGTTTATAAACCTAGCTGGTCTTCCAGGGTTCATAATGTTTATAAACCTAGCTGGTCTACCAGGGTTCATAATGTTTATAAACCTAGCTGGTCTTCCAGGGTTCATAATGTTTATAAACCTAGCTGGTCTACCAGGGTTCATAATGTTTATAAACCTAGCTGGTCTTCCAGGGTTCATAATGTGTATAAACCTAGCTGGTCTACCAGGGTTCATAATGTTTATAAACCTAGCTGGTCTACCAGGGTTCATAATGTTTATAAACCTAGCTGGTCTACCAGGGTTCATAATGTTTATAAACCCAGCTGGTCTACCAGGGTTCATAATGTTTATAAACCCAGCTGGTCTACCAGGGTTCATAATGTTTATAAACCCAGCTGGTCTACCAGGGTTCATAATGTTTATAAACCTAGCTGGTCTTCCAGGGTTCATAATGTTTATAAACCCAGCTGGTCTACCAGGGTTCATAATGTTTATAAACCTAGCTGGTCTACCAGGGTTCATAATGTTTATAAACCTAGCTGGTCTACCAGGGTTCATAATGTTTATAAACCTACGTACAGTAGCTGGTCTTCCAGATTGCAATCCTGTGAAAGGATGCGAGTGCGTCATACTGTTTAAAGACAGTGTTACTATGGACCTGAACTACTCCCTGTACTTGTGGCCTTAAAGCTATAATTTAGGGATACAGACCTGCAAATGAAAAATGGAAGCAATGTAAGGCCATGCCTTTGGGATTTAATGATATTTCATGTAGGACCATAGTGGCTTAATGTTCTTTTCGGGAACAGTTTTTGTTGATTGTTTTATTTTGCAAACTTTAACTTTTTTTTAATTTGTTTTTGAATTAGGGGTAGGTTGTTCTATAAGCCATTTGGCTTCAAACCTATCCTTTTTGCTTGTTTATTTGTAAACATTCGATATAAAGAATTCATTCATTCATTCATTCATAGTACCTGTAGAAGCCCCAACTATCAAACACCCAAAAACCATGACTGTTTTATAGTCTTTGCTTACGGAGTTGGATCAATAGTTTGTTCCTAACATCATCTGCTGAGTCTCCACCAATCCTTTGATTTATTGTTGAATTAGAGACGAACAACAATGTTGTCTCCGGAGTGCTGCCGTGTCATGGGTGGAATTAGGGTTCGTGTGAGGCCAAATGTGTGACGATGACGATGATGATGATGATGATGCTGGGCGATCTAGTTCTCTGCTGTAAAGTCAGCACAATCTATTTCAGCCCTCGGTGCATCAGTGAGATTCAAATTGAATAAATATAGAATAAATGGAGGACTGCGCTTAAATGTTTGCAGATTAAAAGGTGAAAACATTGACGTGGACATTGAACTGCTCTTTAGGACCCGCTTGAAACATTAGAGCTGTAATTTTGCGAGCAGAAATAACTTTGCATTGCTCAGTGAGCCAGTTGTGCCGACCACTGATATACTTAGAGACATGCTCATGGTGATCTAGGAGATTAGTGAATGAAAACACTGAAAGACCATGAACTACTTCTTAAGACCGCGTCTTTTCTTAGCTCTCGGTGCACAGATATGTAGCTCTCTGTACATACTAGGCCTGTCCCCGACTAAGGATTTGTATAGTCGACTTTGATTGGCCGAAATTTGCCAATAGTCGACTCGTAGTCGACTACCCCCCTGAATGCAATTTTTTATTTTATTTTTTATTTTGGGGGGATCATTCCATTTGGGCTGTGGGGTGTGCTTAATGTCTGAAGAAGTCAACTGAAGGCTTCTTGTCCTCTGCGAAAGGTTGGCAGTCGGCTACGGCTGCTTTCGATCGATTAGTCAACCATTCGACTATAGTCGAGGTCAGCCCTAGTACATACATTATGGTTTATGGTAAATAGCCTTTTTTTATTGACTACTCAGTTGGCAGATTGGAATCTTTAGGTGTCAAACGCCATGGTCAGAGGTTAAGGGCACAATTAATTATACGAGCCCCCTTCAGCTCAGCATCACTCCAGAAGGGGATATGCCCTTAAAAAGGAATGAAGGCTCTAATTACAGCATGAATCGAGGTGAACTTGTAGAAGGAGGTCTTCTGCCATGTTAAGATCCACACTGGAGCCAGATTCAAGTGACAGTTAAGAGTTCTTCAATGCTTATCTATGTCCTAAAACCATATCATTATGTCATTTCCACTTCTGTATTTACTGTTTGTGGCAAGGATTTCAGGCACCCTTTGCTTTCCTGTTCAGCTAATTTTAGGTAGGAATTCAAACGCTGGAGTGCAAAGCATCCATCTTCCCCACGAAAAGACACACACATACACAGACGTACAAACACGTGCACTCTTCCACTTCCGTACTTAAGAGTAGCCATTCCATAACTCAAAACCCAATGTTTTTGGCTTATTTATGCCTGGGTACTTATTTATAATTGACAAAAAGGAAATGTATTTTTGATTTATTTCTGTTAAAAGGTCCCGTCCCCCCACCCCTAGAGTCTAAAAAAAAATTGCGGTTAGAAGAACACCTCCGCACCCGAGACCAGCAGTCACTAGGGCAGCTGTACCACAGAAATGCACCGGTTAGAAAAACTGTCATTTACAAGCCAATTTCTGCATTTTGCCCACCCCACACAATTTACATTTCTGTCAGTGGCAGCCTGGAAGTGAGAGTATAGAGAAGCGCTGGTGAGGAAGGAGGAAGCGATGCCATATTGCGCAAGTAATTGCATGTGGTCTTTCTAGGTGGGGTTTTGTGGTTAGGGTCTCCGCTCTGCGTATGGTTAGGGGGTGAAATCTGAGTCAAAGTGGATTAGCGTTAAATCTAAGTATGGCGCATTGACCACTTCAGAGCGCTTCAAGTGGGTTTGCAAAACGTCTGTTAACCGGTGACTTACTTTCGCAGAGCCTCCGCCTCAGCCTCCCCCTTATCTTGTCGATGGCGTTGAAGTCGGTCACGTGGAAGACGTGGGCGTTCTTCGGCTCGGCCGCAATCTCCTCCAGCTCCACCTTCAGCGCTTCCCCGATGCCCACGGCGAAGATCCTAATGCCCGCCTTGGCGGCGGCCTTGGACGGCTCCAGAACGTAATCCTGGCTCCTGCCGTCCGTGAGGAGAATGGCCACCTTCTGGAAGCCTTTGGCCTTGGGCCTGGCCCCGTTGCGCTCGGTGAAGATGGTGGTGGTGGTGTAGCTGATCGCGTCCCCCGTCATTGTATTTCCCCCCATGTAACGGATGTTGCGGGCGGCACGCTTCACCTCCTCCAGGGACGTGTGTCTGCCCAGGTTGAACTCCACGGTCGGCCGGTCGCTGTAACGCACCACGGCCACGCGCGTCTTATCCGGTCCCACATCGAAAGACTCCACCAGGTTGGCCACCCACTGCCTGATCTTCTCGAAGTTCTCCTTCCCCACACTGGATGACGTATCCAGGATGAACGCCAAGTCATAGTGGACATTTTTACAACCTGGAAAAAGTTGATATTTTTAAGAAAAATGGATCTTAAATTTACCACAGACGGCAAACTCAATAGTGCTATTACTGTCCATGCAGCTTTGATGACCTTACCTGCCCTTTGTGCTTCCACTCCGTTGCCCGACATTGTTGAGACCAGGATGACCAAGACCAGGGTAATCCTAAATCCAAGTCGTAATTCCATCTCGGGTCTCGGATTAGTTCTCTTTCTTTTAGATTATTATCACCGTCAAGTTTTCCAATCTGTGGAAATGTCAATGATAATATCAACAATTGCGAACATCTCAATTTGGTGGCATTATTGAAGTTCTATCCTGCACCTCTAGCATCATCTCAGTGGTCACTGGAGCCCTTCCATTGGGATGTAAAGGTCAACTGAATTCGCCTTATTCACCCCTGAACGCATGTCAATGAGCGGATGACTAATCAGGTGATCATGAGCTTGTAATTCCAATAGTGTTATTCTGCCTGTTGTTTTTGACTATTTCGTTTCTTGAAGTGGCATTTTTATAGCTATAGGTTTTCTAACATCGAAGTGAACGGGCATTTACGCATCCGTACCTCACACTGCATCAAACTTGACCAATATGGCAGTGAGGTGAATAAGGAGAATAAGCACAAGAAAACTGGTGTCTGGCAAATAACTGGATGCTAGACACTAACCTCTGGAAAGTCAAAATAAAGTATGATCTATCTTTAGTATTGAATACATATAGTGTTATAAAATAAAAGGATTCCTGGAGCACTGTTTGAAACTAGAAATTATCTGTATGGCTGTGGTGCACTTACCACCACCTTGACCATACAGAGAAGCATCCTCTATGCACAATGAAGATGGTTCACTTTGTTTCAATGGGTGATATTTTGGGATTTGTGTCAAGATTACAAACAATGCGGTCAGGTGGCGTAGCGGAGATTGTGCTCGTCACCAATGCAAGAGGCTGTAGTCTCGACTCCCGGAGAGTCAGCATTGCCTTGGCTCGGGCTGATCGCTATACTAACTTGTTTGTCTGAGTTAGGGGGAGGGGAGCCGTGGGTGGGTCCTGGGCGTTGTGGACAGCGACCCCTACAGTTCGGTCGGGGCGCCTGCTCAGCGAGGGTAGGATCTGGAGAGAGGTAGTGCGACCTTCCACACGTTACACTCTCCCCGTGAGAATCTGCACTGCCAGGCTGGCTGCCGGCTGGCTGCACATGCATCGGAGGAAAGCATGTGACAGTCTCCGGCCTCTTGGACCAACAGTAGGGGGGGTGCGCAACAACCAGGAAGGGGGTTGGGAATTGGCATAACGACTAACAGTGGGATGGGAGAAAAATCGGGAAAAAGAAGGAGGGGGAAAAAGATTTAAAAAAAAAAAGAAAAAAAATTACAAACAATATTCAAACATTTGTACAGTAACTAACTAGTTATTGTAGAGGTAATTTTCAAAACTACCGGTTGCAGCTTTAAAATACAGCAAGTGCTTGCTGTGGTTAAGCAAGCGTGCAGTGGAAAGTTGGACCTCTACAATGGCTGCATGTGTTGCTCTCATTCCTAAGTCAGCGACAGGTGTAAATCTGTTCTAACGCAGTGTTGATATACAGAATGTGCACAGGGCCCTCTTAGACCAGGCGCCTCCGAGCGTGTTGTTTTAGTCAAACAGTAGTTCTTTGTTCAATTGAATTATGGGCCGTCCGTATTGGTGTGGCATTGACATATATAAACACAAAACTATTCTTACTACTTATTGTACACCAGCGGTCATGGCGTCTGACATCAGGATTGATGTGTCATCAACCACGACCCATATTGTAAACTCATCCTTCCTGGAAGTGTGTCTCCTTGCTGGGGCGCGACGCCACACCACACGCGAGGCTAACGTAACGTAGGGAACGTAGGAGTTGTGCAGAACCTGGCCATGGGACCGTCATGATTCACAAGGTTTTCACCGCCCATGAACATGTTTTGTCCTTCCTGATATTGCCCCCCATTGATCCGTTTCTTTCCCAAAGTGCTGGGAATTTGCATCCAAGACATACAGTCAGGGCCGGTCGGGAACATGTGCACCACAGCACTACACGTAATACAAGGAGGATAAGCCCATTGAGGAGAGGAACCACGTGAATTGCAAATTGGTATCAAGGGACACAGCGAATATACTCAGGATTTAAGTGGATAGAAAGCTATCAGGTTTTCCGATTAACTGATTTACAATTTATTAACATTTAGTAAAGGGGGGGGGGGGGGGGGGCAGTTGAATAGAGAAAGAGCTTAATTCACTCTGGTAATGTAACTCCCTCTAGAGACTCACTCAGTTACCTTATCTGATCAACCACAGGGCTATTTCTGCTTTTTTGGGAGTTTTACCGGCACTGTTAATGAACAGAATTGGCCAATTTGCTAAAGGATTACGGTAATTGCTGCAATTTGTGTGTATTTTAAATGTGAGCAACTTAACTCTGGAACACATTCAATGAAAATATCTCTCAAAGACCAGTTTGAGTTTGAGAGAAATTGGATTAATTATTAAAGTAACCCTCTATAAAAAGACATTAGTTGTACCCCCCCCCCCCCCCCCCCCCATATATTCTGCTTCTCATCTGATATGAAAGTGAAAGTCTTTCCTCATTATGCATTTTGTTACACTTGAATTATCTCTTAACAAGATGAGAAGGTGATCCACTTCAGGTCATTGGTAAGAACATGCTAATTTGCCTTTGTCAGCACCTAAGCCCGAGGTCAACTTTCCCTCTTGAGCAAATTGAGAGCCTGTACCCCCAAGGCCTGTTTCCACTTCCTTTCTCAATGACAGGCCTGGGACTGCAATGTAAATGCTATACCAGAGGCCACGATTCATCACCCCCCCCCCCCCCCCCCCCCCCCCAAATGTGTAAAACAGAAGAAATTTTTCCATATCCAAGAAGAAGAAAAAAAGATAGAAGACGATCCAAAAGGTTCCTTCTCTTGATAGAGCATCTAAATAACATGTGGTTTACAAAAGAGTCTCAACAACAAAAATATCAATTTAAAAAAGTATTCAGAAATGAGTGACATATAATATGCTTGTATGATTGATCAGATGTATAGATTTCTGTTCTTACCTGTCTTATCAATCACCCGTTACTTAAGGTCCGTCTCTTGCTTCCTTTCCCCCAGGCTTCACGTCTCTTGTCCCCCCCTTTTAGATTAGCACCGGGGCAGCATCCTCCTCAGGTGATAATAATCCAAAATAGACCCCCTCACCACCACCACCCACAGGTGCCAAAAAAAAATCAAGGATTAAATAATAATATAATCCGAGGGTGTCAATCCAGTGTGCCCAGTGTAGTTTAAAAAATGTGAGGTGCACTACTCCGGCAGCCTCCTGGGTGGGTGGATGGAGTGGGTGGAACTGCGAAGGGGAAAGTGTAGGGTTTCAGCGGGAGGGACTGCTAGGTGGCTCCTGCTGCTGCTGGGTCCCTGCCTCCACTAGACACACACACACGCTGAGAGGCCCGGCCAATTATAGACCCAACTTTCTGGATATTTTTGTCCCTTATTTTTTTTTTCTTCTTCTCCTTCTTCCTCTATACGGCTGCTGCGCCCATCTGATGTAGTTGCCCTCAAAGAAAGACACGCCGCTGCTTCTAGGCGACCGCCTCAAAACCGTCCAACCCTGCCACTTTTGATAGCCACAGCGGAGCCGCCCTGGTGATGGTGGTGGTGGTGGTGGTGGGCTGGGCCGGGCTCGGACTTGACCAGACCCAGATTTATAGGGGGGGGGGGGGGGTGAGGGGAACGCGTGTGTGCCTGAAGGTTGATGATATCATGCGCTTCTCCTTGGTTTACTGGTTTACATTTCTTTAACTGGCCGTTAAAAACACTTTACCCTCATATTGGCATCCTATAAGCAACTACTGAATTCTAACTCCAGTTTACTAGGTTTAAGTGGAGGAACCAATTATTAGGGGGAACACTTGTGGCTGAAGCTTGATGATGTCATGCGCCTCTCCTTGGTTTACTGAGAACATTTCTTTAACTGGCAGTTAAAACATTTTACCCTCATATTGGCATCCTATATATAAGCTGCTGGTTTTACAACTCCAGTTTACTGGGTTTTTAAAGGTATATTACCAGTATCGATACCGGTACTCTAACCTTAGGGGACAATGGGTTAATCGCAGATACGAATTGCATGCATGCATCGCATGTGTGCCAATTGATGACCTCGGAGCAGGTCCTAAATTATTAATTATTATTATTACCTGTAAATCACATGTCAGTGCACAGGTACAGTAGGCCACACGCTTCCCCCGGGGAGGGGAAGTAATAGTGTCGTTTACCCGTGTTAGGGTTTCCTTTGCATGGTACATGACATTCTCTCTCTTTCTTTCTTTATTTTTTCTTTCTTTCGTTCTTTCTTTCTTTCTTTCTTTCTTTCTTTCTTTCTTTCTTTCTTTCTTTCTTTCTTTCTTTCTTTCTTTCTTTCTTTCTTTCTTTCTTTCTTTCTTTCTTTCTTTCTTTCTTTCTTTCTTTCTCTCTTACTTGCTTTCTTCCTCAATATCTCTCTCTCTCTCTCTCTCTCTCTCTTTCTGGCCAAACTTACCAGATATCCTGTCAGGGAAGCACATGTCTCCCCAAACAGCCCTTTGTGCCTGAAGTCTCAAGTCGGTTGTTCTTGTCTGAACTCTCCTTTGTAAAGTGATTCTACAGACATCCCCCCCCCCCCCTCCTCCCCTCTCTCCCTCCCCACCACCTGCTGCAACATGTCACAAAATTAACTTATTATAGGATGTTCTTGCAAAATAGTACCGGTAGATGTTTAGGTATGGAGGAGGGAGACTCAACTATCAGGCAATGCAGTTTGGTGACATCATAGGCTTGCGCTTTCTTTCATCTTGAGAACTAGTTTAGTGCTACCTCATAAAATGAGGTATATTATTTTAAATATATTAAAATAGTCTACTTTTACAGAATAACAACCCAGACATAACAACCCGGCTCAAAAAAACAATAACTGATTAATTACACTCTGGAATACATCATTTAATATAGCCTACTGTGGTATGAATAATAATAATAATAATAATAATAATAATAATAATAATAATAATAATAATAATAATAATAATAATAATAATAATAATAATAATAATAATAATAATAATAATAATAATAATAATAATAATAATAATAATAATAATAATAATAATAATAATAATAATAATAATAATAATAATAATAATAATAATAATAATAATAATAATAATAATAATAATAATAATAATAATATATATATATATATATATACTACATCTTTGAATGGCATGGACAAGTAGTTAAATAAATAGCTGTTAGACATTACACTCAGTCCTATTTGCGTGCCTTTGTGAGCACAGGCCTGGCTATGTATAGGCTTGGTGTGAAGTGGATGGGAAGTCTGGTGATGATTTGGGGCAGATGCGTGCAGTGAGTGTGTGGCGGTGTCGTCACTGTGAGGAGCCGTCTGTCGCCTTCATGTGCAAGAGGTGTAACGAGGTGATCAGCACGCCGCGTGACCTAGAAGCTGCAGTGTGTGCCGTAAGAAAGAAAGCCTTCTGTTGTCTGCAATCCAATTTGTCAGAGAGACATATTAAAGGTGCTATAGATAACGTTACGAGTAATACATTTAGAAAGGTGTATAATAGAGAGCTTTTAGAAAGGTGTATAATAAAAGTATTGTTTTTTCCCCCAGTATCATTTTAAAATAATGTGTGGGTCCAAAACATAATGTTGTTGTTTACATGTTGCATGCATGTATCCCCTCCCTACTTCCCATTTCCCCATGTGGAATGCACCTGATTGGATACATGCTGGTGCTCTAGTGCAACATCTAGTGGCTGAATGTTATCTAAAGCACCTTTAACATTCAAAATCTACGAGGAAAAGGTGAGACGCGTTGCTGAAAATGGGGATTTTAACATGGAGCACTTTTCATTGTTTATCCATCCAGCACCGCGGTGTTGATGACATCTGCATAGTTGGGGTTTCAGTGTTGTGTGATAATCATGGGTTGATCACGGCTGCTGTGGTTTTGATCCTTTTCGGTTTGTAGCCTCTAGAAACATACTGTAGGAACGCCTATTCATTACACCCAACAGAGAGAACGGTGAACTTCTCTTCCAAAGAATGCTTCTTCACTTGATTAATAATTGGGAGGGTTGGATTTAAAGAAGAAAAATTTATTTACCAAAGATATGCAAAGAAACAATGTACCCCCCAAAAAAAGAAAATAATGTATCTTACAGCCTGCTGTTGGGTCCTACAATTTAGTCATTTAGCTGACGTTTTTATGTGACTTACAGATTGTGAACAACTGTCACCAGGAGGGGTACATGTCTGGCAGCTAAGGGTCAGTGGCATTGTTCGTGAGCCAATTCAAGTAAAATCCTGTAGATATAACAATTGAACAATTTAACAAACCTTAGCAGCTAGAATGGTGGTATCACTACTGGTGTTGGTTCAGTGTCTTGAGGTCCTGATTGAGAACTACTGAACAATGAGATATGCCAAAGTATGTGATGTGCTGCATTCATCCACTTACTGTAATATACGATAGATGGTTTCGACTTGACAACATAAATATTCTTAATGGACCCAGGTTTACTTCCTGTTGCAGTGTTGGCTAATACCAATAACTGACTGACGGGAAAACAACAGAGACCAGTCTGTTCCTTAGCAACACAATTCCAGTGTCTATAGATTCTGATGTATGGCACAGTGGGGAATACTTATTTGGAAGCAGCATCATCCATAACTTAGACATCCACTTAGAAACATCTTTGCATTCAATTTCATTATTTTATTTTGTTTTCTTTATAAAACAAGGAGCGTTTGCAGATCCAATTATGAATGAACTTGGCAATGGCTTGTACAGAGGCTTTGCACGGAATGTTTGGAATGCCCATTATTTCTTCCACGTCAGTGGTCGCTACTGTACTGTATGTGCAAAACAACAGTTACTATAGGCTTACATGATAATATATGAAAAGTATATCAACAAATATGACTAAATTGGTCTTTTATTATTTGATCCTGTAAACAAACAAATCGTACCGCTGTTTTACCTACTCTGCACGCTGCACATAAGTTAGGCATTTTCTTTCAAAAGTGATTACCAATTGTTACAGGCAGCCATGTTGAAAAAAATAGAACTTTCCTGCAAAGCCTCTATTGGTGCCAACAACATATAGTATAGTTATGTGTTAGTGTTAGTAAAATATAAATAGAGATTGCAATACAGTGCATTTAGTGATTAATTTAAACATATTCAAAATAATCAAACCGCATGGGACCAATAACTCAATTACATTCAATGTGACTTCCTGTTTTAACAGTACGGATTAACTTGAATTTGAATTCGAACTTGAATGTATTTCATTTGCTGCTAATGTCATACGATCTCTTTCACTACTTGCAGTGTGTCGTTGTGGAACAATGTCCTGTCCTCCTGTGTCATTGTGGAACAACGTCATGTCATCCTGTGTCATTGTGGAACAACTTCATGTCATCCTGTGTCATTGTGGAACAACTTCCTGTCCTCCTGTGTCATTGTGGAACAACTTCCTGTCATCCTGTGTCATTGTGGAACAATGTCATGTCATCCTGTGTCATTGTGGAACAACGTCATGTCATCCTGTGTCATTGTGGAACAACTTCCTGTCATCCTGTGTCATTGTGGAACAACTTCCTGTCATCCTGTGTCATTGTGGAACAACTTCATGTCATCCTGTGTCATTGTGGAACAACTTCCTGTCATCCTGTGTCATTGTGGAACAACATCCTGTCATCCTGTGTCATTGTGGAACAACTTCCTGTCATCCTGTGTCATTGTGGAACAACTTCCTGTCCTCCTGTGTCATTGTGGAACAACATCCTGTCATCCTGTGTCATTGTGGAACAACATCCTGTCATCCTGTGTCATTGTGGAACAACTTCCTGTCATCCTGTGTCATTGTGGAACAACTTCCTGTCATCCTGTGTCATTGTGGAACAACATCCTGTCATGCTGTGTCATTGTGGAACAACTTCCTGTCATCCTGTGTCATTGTGGAACAACTTCCTGTCATCCTGTGTCATTGAGGAACAACTTCCTGTCATCCTGTGTCATTGTGGAACAACTTCCTGTCATCCTGTGTCATTGAGGAACAACTTCCTGTCATCCTGTGTCATTGAGGAACAACTTCCTGTCATCCTGTGTCATTGTGGAACAACTTCCTGTGTCATTGTGGAACAACTTCCTGTCATCCTGTGTCATTGTGGAACAACATCCTGTCATCCTGTGTCATTGTGGAACTCATCCTGTGTCATTGTGGAACAACTTCCTGTCATCTTGTGTCATTGAGGAACAACTTCCTGTCATCCTGTGTCATTGTGGAACAACTTCCTGTCCTCCTGTGTCATTGTGGAACAACATCCTGTCATCCTGTGTCATTGTGGAACAACTTCATGTCATCCTGTGTCATTGTGGAACAACTTCCTGTCATCCTGTGTCATTGTGGAACAACTTCCTGTCATCCTGTGTCATTGTGGAACAACTTCCTGTCCTCCTGTGTCATTGTGGAACAACATCCTGTCATCCTGTGTCATTGTGGAACAACTTCCTGTCATCCTGTGTCATTGTGGAACAACTTCATGTCATCCTGTGTCATTGTGGAACAACTTCCTGTCATCCTGTGTCATTGTGGAACAACTTCCTGTCATCCTGTGTCATTGTGGAACAACTTCCTGTCCTCCTGTGTCATTGTGGAACAACATCCTGTCATCCTGTGTCATTGTGGAACAACTTCCTGTCATCCTGTGTCATTTCATTGTGGAACAACTTCCTGTCATCCTGTGTCATTGAGGAACAACTTCCTGTCATCTTGTGTCATTGTGGAACAACTTCCTGTCATCCTGTGTCATTGTGGAACAACTTCCTGTGTCATTGTGGAACAACTTCCTGTCATCCTGTGTCATTGTGGAACAACTTCCTGTCATCCTGTGTCATTGTGGAACATCGTCTGTGTCAGCCAATAAATAGGCCTAATTCTCCTATGCAGGTGACTTTGGCACAGCTTTAGATAGCATGTGATGCTCAACTATTCACTGCCTTCTGCATAGTATCTGCTGAAGAAATCATAATACAGGTGCATCTCAATAAATTAGAATATCGAGGAAAAGTACATTTATTTAGTAATTAAATTCAAAAAAAATATATATATATATATTATATAGATGCATTACACACTATACATGTTGATGATTATGGCTTAATGAAAACTCAAAATTCAGTATCTGAGAAAATTGTTATATTACAGAAGACCAATACAAAAATATATATAATATATTACAGAAATGTCGGCCTACTGAAAAGTCATATGCACTCAATATTTGGTCGGGACTGCCTCTAGCATGAATCAATGTGGCGTGGCACGGAGGCAACCGATATATTTCCTCAATATTCGAATGTATTGAGATGCACCTGTGCATCTGACCGTGTCCCCCTGGCACTACCGAGCCACCGTTAACAGTGGCAGGATAAACATGGCTGCATCGGCTATGCTCTCTGAAGAAGACGCGCAGGGCTTTTCCTCTTCTAATCTCTCGTTAAAAGCATCTGTAAGTACTCTAGGCTTAACGCCGTCAAGTGTACTCTCACTACCGCCTGTCGCGAGCGAGCGAGCAGCGTGGCGGTCAGACCACGGCGTCCTGCAGGTTGCTGACTGCCATCCTCCTGATGGCTCTCCCCGACACCTCCATGTCCCCGGGGTGCTGCGGCAGCAGCGGCGGCGCTTGGTTCCTCTTCGCCGCCTTTTCCAGCATGCGGCTGGCCTCTTTGAGGGCCCTCTCCGCCCGCTGCGCTTTGCCTTGGAGACCTTGGGCCAGCTTGCACTCGTCCGCGGATAATCCCCCCGTCGGTTTGCCCTGATCCTCTTCTAGGCATTCTGCTCTCCTCAGCCGCAGCCTCCTCCTCCCGGTGTCCTGCTGGAGCGCGTTGTGGCACGCGGCGCCGTCGTCACCGCCACCTGCGGCCTGGGCATTAGCATTAGGAGGAGAGGGAGGGGCGGGCTTGCCGCACATGGGAGCGGAGACGCCTCTACACACCACATCCTCCAGATGTCGCTCTCCGTTCGAATGGATGTGGTTAGCGCGGAGGAGCAGGGGCCTCTGAGCTCTCTGCTGCTGGCCTCTGGCCGGGTCAACCAGAGGGCACAGCGGAGCTTTGGTCAGGCCCTCTCTCACGCAGGCTTTCACCTTCCTGGGACAGGGGTCACTTCCTGCTACGTCCAGCTTACGAGAGGCGGCTTTGGCCTCCTGCTGGATACCCTTCATCTTCTGCCTCTGGGCCTCCCTCACGCCCTCCGAGAGCTCCAGAGGGGCCAGTTTCAGGGGCCGCCTGGGCAGCGGGTTCTCGCCTCCCCGCTGCTCCGAGGGGTCGGGCGGCTGGCGGGGCGACCTGAGCGGCAGCAGCGAGTCCAAATGCGCGGTGCCCTCCGGTGTGGGCGTGGCGGGCGTAAGCCGACCCACCGCCGCCTTCTGTCCGTGTGCCACTGACAGATGGAGGCCAGGTGTTTTGGAATTGCGGCCATTTTTAGCTGCCAGTCTGAGGTTTTGGCCGTTTAGATGCATCATAGTGTTCTTAGCCTGAGAGGTCAGGAGATCCTCTCGCCGGGGCGCCCCCTGCTGTAACAAAAGAGACGCGTACTGTGTCACCAAAACAAACACTGTCCACGATCAGTGCCAGAAAGCCAACTGAGTGAATACTACTAGTGTGTTTAGGAAGATATTATATACAGTACATTTGTTTCCGACATAAATTACCTACAAAAACACCTACAATGACATTTCCAATTATTGTATAATTTGTTGAAATTCTGTCTTGAATATTTTTATTTGAACATCAATACAAAATTTAAATTTAAAAAAGGATATAAGTACAACTAAATATTATAACAACGTGTGACATTTATGTTAATTCAGTCTACAAACTTTCAATGTTTCCACCAGTTTCAGATGCAGAATACAATCAATGTGTACAGTAACCATTAACGCAACCAAATGACTATGTAAATTATCCTGTAGTTACAGTTCCCTGGTCATCTGAATTGATCTACACAGGATAGCAGAGTACAGAACGTATCGATCCCACGACCATAGCATCATAACAGTACAGTACTAAAGTGACAATATGAATATACAGATTATTCAATACAAATACGAAATTCTGTTCAACCCGTACACTCTCACTACACACCTACATCGAGGACAGGATTCAAGTCCACTACTATTTACTCTGCGAGGGACTTGAGTAGTGCCACTTTCGCTACTCACTCAAACCAGCAGCGTCAACAACACCGCAAAGCCGCCCCATTAATGCCGGCGGGGGGTTAAGGTGACATGATGCAATAATACAGTAAATAACTCACAGGTCTGGTGAACATCTCCTGCCTGAATTTCTGTTGAATCATGTTTGTTTTCCTATCAGAGCGACGTCGGGGAGATGTTGAGGTCCCAGGGCCCTGTGCCGTCCTGCCCGTCTGTCGATGCCAGTTGGCTGAGAAGGCAATGACGCTGCAGCATGGGACAGGCTTTAGCAGCCCTGACTATAAGATAATTAAGGCGATTAGGGTCACCGGGCACAGCATGGTGATCTATTATGATCTCAAATCCAGCTTAGGGGGCGTCTTGGCACGCACGCACGCACGCACGCACGCACACACACACACACACACACACACACACACACACACACACACACACACACACACACACACACACACACAGTTACACACACACACACAGGCATAACTTGAGATTTCTAACAACGTTTTTGTTGTTGAAAAATGCATTTCTGTGGTAAGAGAAAATTAATCCAATGTTTCATTGAGGAGTCATGTTTTAGTGTCAGGGGTTGGTAGATGTACTTGTGGCCATGAGATGGCGCCAGAGACATCCATTGTTTTTTCTCTCTCTTATGTCAACAGTGGAGTCCTATGGTCATCATTATAGCAGAGCATAACTAGTCGAGCTGTGGGAAGTGAGGAGCAGCTTGAACCTGGGAATTTGCAACAGTTTTACTGTCGTTTCCTCCCCAATCTGATATCGGACTCGTCTCCTGTCCTAATGCTGATCACTAAGGATCAGTCCAACGTTTTCATCACTTTATAAGATAAGATAAGATATTCCTTTATTGATCCCCTTGGGGAAATTCAGGCATCATAACAGCATGGGGGAGGGGAGGTACAGGTAGTAAAAACAACCAGTGTAAACAATATAACAAGTCAATATAATTAACTATCTAACTAACATACGAAATATACAGTATTCACAGTATCACAGTATCACATAAGGTGCAGTATGCATAAGGTAGTGTTATTGTCCTTTTTAGGTTCCTAGTAGTTGTAGTTGGAGGTCTGGCAGCAGTCCCTGTCCACTGTTGTGGAGCCTGATGGCCGCTGGTATGAAGGACTGGCCGAGGCGGTTAGTTGAGTGTCGGGGGGGTATGAGTCTGTGACTGAACGTGCTTCTCATCTTGACTAGCTCGTCTCATTGCCAATCCCCATGATATGCGTTCCTGTGTGTATAGGGTGGATTATCCCTACTTTATGAGAGTGGATATGAACTGTCACCAGGTAGTGGGAACACAGCAGATCTGGGTCCGGCTGAGCCCCCGACTGTAGTGTAAGAGTATTAGAATTGGGATTTAGCAGCGGGGCAGATGGGGCCTAGGGTTTACTAACCTAGGGGTTCTACGCTGGTCCTTCTTGCCCTCCAGGGCGACCGTAGTATTTCCTCCAACACCCACACTTCCCTTAATACGCCTCACACCCTCTCACACCCGGTGGCAGTGATGGTAGATAATACAATTTCTCCCCAAAGCGGTACCTTTCCTTGTTGACTGGTGCAGACCTGTACAGAGCACCTGCCCCAATTGCACATAGACCGTAGGGAAGAAGGGGTTAAACGATAATGCACATTAATGGAAAGAAGAGGTTTAAACAATAATGCACAGTAATTCACTCACACACAGTGGTCCCATTTATACGCCTCTCCTTTTAGTGTTAATTGGGTATTTACATGAACAAGCCCCCGTCAGGGTTAATACGCTTTCCATGTACATCAATATACCAATTGTGCCATATGCACCACACAATAACACAACACAACAAATACACACGCGTGAGCCCACACTGAAACCAAATACCTGTCTATGCCGGCATTACCTAAAACAACAAACGTTGGGGCGCCCCTAGTCCAGGGTTTCCGTTGTCCGGTAATTACCGGTATTTGACCGGCAAAATCTGTTGAAGTCCGACATATTTAATCTCTCCGGTCTTAATGTCCGGTGAAAATAATTCCCTCTAAGCACAATTTGATTATTTGAATTGTATTAAAATAGGCTAAAATTAAATAGCCTATGCGATGAACGAAACAATCATTACATTTGTTTCATCGTTGCTTCACCAAGCAGGTATAATAATGTTGTCAGCGGGAGCTTGCTGCTAGATTTGCGACTGCATGCAGCTGCAGAGCCACAGAATCCTCCATAACCCACCCATCTGTACCGGCACAGTGCAGTACTCCAATTCAGCCATTGGCAATTCAGCTGTTGGGTGGGGGGCGCTGTTGAGCGTTCCCCAGATAGAGCCTGAAAACAGCTGAATCTGCTGGTCTGCAGCGACATACTCTTTGCAAATAAGTCGTTGCGAGGTGGAGAGTCATCACGCAAACCCACGATAATATTGCCGTCTCTCTCTGCCAAATTTCTCAGTTCTTCGCTTGATATAATTAATACAAATGTCCAATATAACGGAATTCGTTAGCTCATAAAAATGTGATTATAACAGACTGCTGTTTATTAATGTCGGGCGACTGCCCACAGACACCTATTTGATTTAAAGTCGGCAGCAGCACGGAGTCTCGGGACTTATTTTATTTGGAATATAATGACTGTATACGCAAAAGTAGCCTAGTTTTAAGTTAAAATATTATAAATCTACATGCCTTGAGGATGTCAATTATTATTATTTTTTGTATCCACTTTTTATCCCATTTTCTATATTTTCTCCCATCCCAATTTCGTATCATCCAATTCAACCCTCCCCTGTCACGGACGCTGTTTCTTGCCTCCCACAAGCCGGCTGCAATGTGGACTAAGTCATACATAGCACAAGTCCCCTCCGGTACTTGAGGTAACAGCAGTCGCATCTTTTCACCTGCGCAGCTCGATCTCTCAGTGGCGAGGAGTAACACGTGGGAGGCTCATGCTGCCCCCGACACTTCCTGATTCTACTGCACAGGCGCACCAACCGACCTGTAGGAGTCGCTGTCCACAACGCCCGATCCCCACCCATCAGTTTCCCACCCCCTAATACGGCCAATGTGTATTAGTACGGACAACCAGCTAAACTGAAAGCAAATGTGGAGCGCTGGGCTCGAACTGACGAGCCCAGCGTCTCCAGCATTTCGTGGCGAGTGCCTTGCCCACTACGCCACGTAGCCGCCCTAGGATGTCAATTATTTTTAAGCTCAATAAACTCTGACCGGAATTTCTCTCATTTGACCGGTAGATTTGAATCTACCGGACCCTGAGACCGGCAACAATTTTTTCTAACGGAAACCCTGCCCTAGTCACTGGTACACATGCCAGTTCAATGTATCTATTCTCTTCGCCCTTAGAGGGCATGCTCTCGGAAAGGAGAATGTTCGCTGTGTATATTCCAGAGCGCTCGGAGCGCTAGCAGTACCTGGTGTAAGTGTACCAACCGAGTGCTGTTCTGCCCCCACAACGAATGTTTGGGGCGTGGGTTGGCCGTCAAACGGCCCCGCGTGATACACAGGAGAGCTGGCTGGGCTGGTGGTAAACAGGTGCAGGCTGCAGGCGAGTAGAGCCCCGTGCCGTCGGGCGGCGGTGTCTGCTTCGAGGGCTGGAAACGGCGTGGCGACGCGTGGAGCTAACCAGGTTACTAGTCCTATACTTGAAGCTAAGCTGTGGTCAGTGCGACCCCCTAGCTTCTCGCCTATACATTCCTAAATGCAGCGCGGGGCATATCGACAGTACAGTCCGGCAGTCGAACGTCTTCTTCTTGGTTCAAACGTACCCTAAGCACTATACTGGGAAGCTAAACTGTCGCATACGACGTTACTATCCCACCCCGTGGCAGGACTCGTATTTCGCGTGTATTTATTATATCAGGAGATCTTTGGCCACACGTCCTCTTGCTTCAGTGGAAAACGACGAAGAGAAAGTCCTGTGTATCCAGCTCCTCCTTCCTACCAACCTCTTCCTCACCTCTTACCACCAGCCCAACGTCGCACCAGCTCCCCCTGGCGAAAGTCCAGTTACACAACGTTATCGTGAACACAGTAGAATACAAGGAGTTAGAGTTAGACACATTGAATTACGGTTAGACATATTCAGGTGTCTACATGTGTCTTCTTCAAACGTAGATACAGTATCACAGGATTTATTATATCTCATACCCAGACCTTGCTGTACGACATCACACGGAGCATCAGACGACATAATACATTATAAAACATATTCCTCTCGCAGCTCTCCAGATAACCCCTTCCTTTTCCATCCCTCTGTATATTTTATAGGAATATATGTCAACTTACCTGAGGGTGTTTGCCAGACGTTGTACATTGTACTGTCACTGTGAGATTATCTACACCCGACTGTAGTCATACAATAGTTGCGTAACTCCTGCTCTCATGTGGAACAGGCAAGATATAGGAGCCGATGATATTGTGGACGTCACCCTTTTATCTGTTCCTAAGTCGGCCTCAGACAACAGCTGGTTTGAACATTTAGCTTAGTTTCACACATATTATATTTACTCCAGTCGGGGGGCCAGATTGTTTTCTTTGTGTGCAAGATTTCACAAATGTCCCCCCCCCCCCCATGCACGGTTTTGCTTCCCGCAGCAGAGAGAGAGAGAGAGAGAAAGGATCCATTTTTAATTAGACACCTCAACTTAATCCCCGTCATAAATCACCTGTTCTTATTTTGGATCCCACTCGCGGCATGTCAACACCTGCTCAGACTGGGAGGGAGAGAGGGAGAGAGAGAGAGAGAGAGAGAGAGAGAGAGAGAGAGAGAGAGAGAGAGAGAGAGGGGGAGCACGGTCGTACCGTCGGCTGGTATCTTACAGAAACTGAAGTCCCGCGTTCATCGCCCGGCGGGAGCAACTTGGCTCCGCTTACGTGATCATTTGAGATGCGAAATTACAGGCTTGGTGCTGGATGGAGAGAGAGAGAGAGAGAGAGAGAGAGAGAGAGAGAGAGAGAGAGAGAGAGAGAGAGAGAGAGAGAGAGAGAGGGGGGGAGAGAGAGAGGCCCGAACGCCCCCCTCCACCACTGTTCTTATTGTGTCGCCCTCCGCGCTCCCCTGGCGTCCGCAGCTGACAGCGTAATTACCGAGGTGTGGGAGGAGACACCAGAGGGATGGCTGCTCCCACCTACTGCAGACCCAGCTGCACCACCCCCCCAAGCCGGGGCCACTCGGAGCACAGACCCAGCGGTGGGCAGGAGAGCTGGTTCTCTTTCTCTTCCCACAGCCATGGCACTTACTGTATGCTGTAGCATTTTACACACATGCATATATATACATTACACACACACAAATACACACACATAGAGGACTGTCCACAGGCATTTTAATCTAGATTAAAATGGCTAAAAAAAATTAAAAAAAAACTGCCGAAGGCATTCAAAATATGTGTGTTCTACCCAAATAATGACCAGAAGTAAGTCCTTACTTTTTCTTTCCTCCTTATGTTTCTCAGGCCAGGTGGCCCATTACACCATGAGCCCATCTCCTGTTTCCAAAATGCATTACAGACTGTTTGAAAAAGCTGTTTTGCTATGATAATTGGTAATGAAATATCAAAATAATGTTCAATAAGATGTACTTGTGTTTAATAAGTTGTTTTATTCAGAAGTTAACACAAATAAATAATATTACCAGTACAGTACAGTATCTAGCACTCTCAGGAGCAAAACAGAAAGAATCATTTCAAACTTGAACTATGTGACATGGCTTGAATCAACTGCTCCAGTGGAGTTGCTCAGTGGCCAATGGTGTCAACTGTGGTTGTACTGGGCAGCTCCCAGGTGTGAATGGAACTGTGTGAATGTGAAGCAGGGCGTTCCTGAAAAAGAGCATCTGTGCTCAGCGAACCTACCCTGGGTAAATAAAGGTAAAAAAAAAAAATGTATATAAAAAAAAAAAAATACATTTTTTTTTATATATATATATATTAATGCGTTAATTATATTATCGCGCGATACTATAATTAACGGCCCAGCTCTAGTTTTTACTGCAACGAATGTTATAATAAAAGCCCTTCGTTCTATACACTTGTCTGATTGAAAACTTTATTAACAGACCGCAGAATGGGTACAACTCGGCATGCTCTGAGCAAAGAAAGGAACTGAGATATGAATTGAGTAACGCTTGCCTTGCTATGGTCCGGTAAATACGCTGATGTTATTGAACGTGTAACTATATAACGTTAATGCCACAAAACGAATGCCTTTGTAATCATAAGTAGTAATGTTATAATAATAATAAGAAGAAGAAAGGGTCGGGGGGGTAACCGCCGGGCGCGCCGCTACCACCCCTGCCCGCGACACAGAGTGAACGGCGCACGACCAGAGGGGAGACTTCGAATCAGTGTTTCACTCTTAATAACGAATGCGTGTGTAGCAGGGTGGATTATCCCTGCTTCGTGGGAACTGTGGTGCACGGTCCCTAGGTAGCGAGACACAGTAGAACTCTGGCTAGCTGCACCTCCGTCTTTGGGGTCAGGAGCGTCAACTGGAGGCTGGCAGTGGGAGTGTATGGGGCCCAGGATTTACAAACCTAGTCCGGTACTCTGGTCTTCCTCTCTCTTCCAGGGCAGTCAGCAGTACTCCCCAACACGCCCTCACTCTCCCCAATTGTCCCCTTAGCACCCTCCCACACCTAGTGACTGGATGGTATATAAATAACTTGGTTCCCCCCGCAAGCAGTACCCTCCCTCATTAACACCAGAAACCTTACAGTAGGAAAGGGAAGGTTAAATAGGAAGGGGTTAATAGTATATATGTTACCCGCATCAAAAGGGTTAAGATTAGGCTCAGTAAAAGACACACACACCGTGCTCCCATTCAGTCTGATTATTATTGCACCATTGTTCTCGTTACACAATAGTTACGGTCTGGTGATTATTGCACCATGGTTATCGTTACACAATAGTTACAGTCTGGTAATTATTGCACCATGGTCATCGTTACACGATAGTTACAGTCTGGTAATTATGTAATTACGCCCTAGGCACCAAGTGCTCTCGCTGTACCCAGACTAAGTGCTGCCCACGTCTGGGCTAGACACAGTATCAATACCTTCCCTAAGGGTTTACATATACTACTCTAGTACTCCGTAATATGGGGAAAGAAGGGAGGACAGAAATAGAAGAATAGAAGGGTTCACTGAATGGGAAAATATTATTACACTAACACGGTATCACACTCAAAAGAAATAAACAGAAAGCAAAAGGGTGGGCCCACAAAATACCAGTAAAAGTCCTATCTTAATGCCGGCATGTATTGTTGGGGTACCCCTATGGAACGGTAGTAGCAACGTTAATTTCGCCCGCAGGCTGCACCACACTGTATACTGTATAATAGCTCGGGAGCATCAATGCCCATTTGTACTCATCCGAAATGGCCGCCTCGCCGCGCCACTGTTGTCCGGAAAGCAAGATGGCGTCGAACGCTCTCGGTGAGGATACTAGCAGGCGGAGCTGGGGCAGAGAGGCAGTGCCGGCTGAGAGCGTGTGCTGAGTGATGACGACCCCTGCTGGACGGGACGAACTCCCGTAGGCTGCAGGCAGCCGGGTGCAGATCTGGTCGCAGGTAACCGGGGCAGACTGATTGAAGGCAGCCGGAGCAGACCGGTTGTAGGTCCACGCGCGTCTCGGGGCTCGCACTCTATACCGCACACAGTAACTACTATAACCCGACTGTTAAGGACTTTGATATGTTGTTAGCCGCACGTTACTTATACCGCACACAGTAACTACTATAACCCGACTGTTAGTGCTTGGCTCTGCACTGTTTGCTCACACACTATCGCTGGTACTTCTAGGATATCGCGTCCACTAGCAAGTACTTCCTATCACCCGTCGCTATCCCACGGGGCCCTCCAACATAACTTCTGCAACAGGGCTCTCCCGAGCACCCGTCCGTTGCGACTGTTCGTGTTCAAGTTCACTGCCGAAGAGGATCTCCTTCCGTCTTCCGCCCCCATATATCACGTCCCATCTCTCTCCGACACTCTCTGCCAGACACCGCCCCCTGCTGGTCCCGCCTACTAGTCACACAGGGAAGGATGTTGAATATGGTCCAGCGATACTGTGTATGGTCCATACTCCAACCGATAGAAGGAAGAGAAACTCATATCATTGCTCGTGGGAATACCAATGATGTCTTTGTGTACAAAGGGGATATAAAACACAAGTCAGCAGTTCTGAATAATAGACAATATTTTCAGGCTGCTACACGTGCTTGCCGAATCCCAAACAATATTCATGCTGCAAAGTCATCCTCTAAAGATAGACATTTAGAGGCAGGCTATATGCTATAAAGAGTAGACAAAAAAAAATGCATTCAAACTTGTGTGTGTGCGGTAATAACCGCAGCGGTAGGAAATATTTCGCAAATTTGTGCGGTAAGGAAAACATCAATACCGCGGCAGCTCTAGTGTTGATAGATATTTCATTAATATAATCATTAATATCTAATATCTTCTAAGCTCTTCTATTTAAGCTCCTCTGGTCGTCTCCCTCACGCTGCATGTGGCCAGTGGGTCGAGTGACGACGCCAGCCAGGAACCCAAAATACATTGACCTGTGTGACCTAATGTGCATGCATGGCTATATCGTCCTCCGGCCACAGGCCAGTGAGACCAGATTCACCCTTAGACTACCATATACGACCAAGCCTGTCTGATCATCATTTTTAACCAGTGGCTCGCTAAATTTGGAACCCACATAGTATTTAAGCCATGATTGTGTCATCATTCTGGAGCCACACAGCCCCCATGGAGGGCTGTGGTCTCCAGGACTGTTCCTCGTTCGGTGTGTTCCTGTGTCAATAAATACCATCGATTGACTTTACCTTCGTCTCCTGGCTCATCATATCAATCCAAAGAACTCAGTTTTATACTATCAGTGTAGACTACCCTACTGTCGGTCTGGGGAGGGTGTAGACTACCCTACTGTCGGTCTGGGGAGGGTGTAGACTACCCTACTGTCGGTCTGGGGAGGGGTGTAGACTACCCTACTGTCGGTCTGCGGAGGGTGTGTAGACTACCCTACTGTCGGTCTGGGGAGGGTGTAGACTACCCTACTGTCGGTCTGGGGAGGGTGTGTAGACTACCCTACTGTTGGTCTGGGGAGGGTGTGTAGACTACCCTACTGTCGGTCTGGGGAGGGTGTAGACTACCCTACTGTCGGTCTGGGGAGGGTGTGTAGACTACCACATGCCTCATCTGATACATATGGAGTCACCAGCCGCTTCTTTTTACCTGACAGCGAGGGGTTTCACCGGGAGAGCGTCACACATGTGGAAGTTCACGCTATCTCCCCCCAGATCCCCTCCCTGCTGCCGACCAGTAGGAGTCACTGTTGCAACGACCAGGACTCACCCGCTGCCAATTGTGTTCGTAGGGACGACTAACCGCACCGGAGGTACCACTGACTGCTGGAATCGAACCCAGAGTCTCTGCGGTGGTAGGCGAGTGCTTAGACCTCGAGATACCTCTTTTTTGATATTCTGCCCCCTTTTTTTAAGTGTCCAAGCCCGTTTTCTTTTCTATGGTTTTCTATGGTTGCTTGTATATCTGCTATTATACAAACTACTAATGAGTATGTCCTGTAGATCTCAAGAGCTCACCGTGAGACACAGCACTTCCTCGGGTCCTCAGCAACGCACCTGCAGAGTCGATAGCGGTTCTCGGGAATATCGGAAGGCAGACATACGGACATACTTTGTGAGAATTGAAAATGGGGGACCCTGATGTAAACAAGACGAAAGTCTTTCTCTGGTCTGCATTCCCTTAACAATTGTGTCTATTGAGCCGTACTGTATTGTACCCATTCTACAATCTGTTAATAAAGTTTTCAATCAATCAATCAAAAGGGGACTTTCTGTATGGTGGGGGGCAGCGATTCAAGCAGTGCACCCGGCTTTGGACCATGTATGTATGAATTTGATTTGATATGTGCAAATTCCTACATGCATTCTATATACATACACTTCCTGCTAGTTTGGTCTTAGTCAACTCAAGATGGTATTAGTCCATTAGTCTCTTTGTATGCTGTTTTTCATGCAGAATGAGCTGTTTCCTTAGAAATGACAAGCATATATCTGGTAACCTCCAGATTTAAATGAGTCCTTCTGTACTAACTTGTGTAAATGTAATAATGACAGGTGGAGATTTAAGGTCTGTATAATATTATCTTCCCTTTCTCTCTCTCATTTACGATCTAATTCCACTCTTGTGTGATCCACGCCCCCCCAGGTCTGAATATGACACATTGGGCAATATATCCAATTTAGCTCACAGCTTCTCTTGTATTCTCTTGGAGGTCACTTTCTTACGGCATCAAATGTTCTTTCTTGAGAGTTATTTAAGAACTTTATATATATTGGACAATTGTTGGACAACTCCTTAAACTGAACAGGATCCTGATCATTGTATCCTCTGATCACTGTACTGTAGTAATAATTATAATAAGTGGTACTAGAAAACACTATAGAAATGCAGCCATTTAGGGCGGCTAAGTGGCGCAGTGGGCAAGGCGCTCGCCACCAATGCAGGATATGCTGGGTTCGAGCCCAGCCCTCTGCGTTGCCTCCGGCTTGGCTGGTCGTTCATACTAATACAATTGGCAGTATTAGGGGGTGGGAAAGCCGGTGGATGGGGATCAGACATTGTGGACAGCGACTCCTACAGGTCGGTTGGTGCGCCTGTACAGCAGAATCAGGAAGCATCGGGGGCAGTGTGAGCCTCCCACGCGTTACTCCTCGCCACTGAGAGATCGCGCTGTGCAGGTGAAAAGATGCGACGGCTGCCTCCTCGTGTACCGGAGGGGACACGTGATGCAAGGCTTCGTCCCCATTGCAGCCGACCAGTGGGAGGCGTGGTCTAGCAACGTTCGAGACAGGGGAGGGAAGAATTGGATAATACGAAATTGGGATGGGAGAAAAAAATAGAAAATGGGGAGAAAAAGTAGATAAAAAAAAAAGAAATGCAGCCATTTGCGGCTGGGTGGCGCAGCGGTCTAAGCGCTCGTCACCAACGCAAGAAACACCGGTATCGAATCCGGCTGTCAGCGTTGCCTCCGGCTTGGCCGGCCGTCATACTGGCTCAATTGGCAGAGTCAGCGGGAGGGAAGCCGGTGCCTGCACAGCAAAGAATGGATATGTTGAAGGTAGTGTGACCTCCCACACTTCACCAATGAGAGTCCGCGCTGGCAGGTGAAAAGAGGTTGCTGGCTGTCTCCTATGTGACGGAGGAAGCATCTGATAGACTTCAGGACTCCCTAGACCGAGCAATGCAAGCAACGACCAGGAAGGGGAGGGGGGAATTGGCATAACGACGAAATTGGGATGGGAGAAAATCAGAGAAAAAGTGGATAAAAAAAAGAAATGCAGCCATTTATTTGTATATGGCAAACTCTATTCATCCGGTACGCAGTTTCACTAGGATTTTTTACAAATACGAAATGAGATAAAAATACAGTACATCAGATTACGATGCAGACCAACTGGTAACTAACTGAGCTTTCATGCGCTGTTGGACAATTAATTCCTTAAACTGTGTATATATATATATATATAACTACTAGGGCAAATATGAGCTGATATGTGGGGTGATGAAGATATTACTACAGTTATGAGAGGATACAATGATCATAGGATCCTCTTCCGTTTAAGGAATTGTCCAGCAGCGCATGAAAGCTCAGCTCAATAGTTACCAGTTGGTCTGCATCGTAATCTGATGTATTTTTTATCTCATATATTTTAAGTCATCCACAGAGTTTGCTAATATAATTGACCCTAATTCAGTTGTTGAGTGATAGGAAATGATCAGACCTTGGTCAAATAGTATTTGTAAATAATCCTTGTAAAATCCTGTGCCAGATGAGTAGAGTTTGCTACATACAAATAAAAGGCTGCGTTTTGATAGTGTTTTTCTAGTACCACTCAATGCTCCTTACAACAGAATGACTGCATACTTCTGTATAGTTGGCTCCAATGGAAATCAAACACCTAACTCTGTACTAAGTACAAGTACCTACTCAGAGTTATACAGGACCACAGCATGACACATTATGACAGTACTACAAAAGAGACCACCTCAAGGTCATTTCCATGGTATTTTTCCACAGTGACACTACACTACAATACATGACATGTACACTACTTTACAGTACATGACACTGTCTTTGTCACTGAATTGCAGTGCATCTCAGCCACATGGTAAATGGTGGTAAATAAAGAGATAAACGATAAAAAATGTTCTGATGGAAATGCAAAAGAAGAACCACTACGATTGTTCAAAAAAGCAAAAAAATAAATACCATGTTGCACTCGATGCACTTATGGGAAAAAATTTAACTTACGGATTCAGTACCTACAGTGGAAATTGAGTTTTTCAATCTTGTTTCATTTTCTAACAGAATATTATGTTCATCTAAAATTACCCAAAATGTTAGAACTGTTGCTGTTGTTAAAATTATGACTAAAGCCCTTTGATGTCTGTCCCCCTGGATATCAACAAAAAACAAGCCATTTCAGATCCAATTTATTTCCTTTGAAATATTGTATAACGGGTTATACCCTAATTGGCTCATGAGTCAGTCTGTCAGCTGTCATAGTTGTAAAGGACATCAGCTAGCTTGTCCACAGACAAGTAAGGAAACTAGTTTGCTACAATTTAGTTAATTTGAGTGGTTAAAAAAACATCCACAGCAACTGACAATTAATTGATCACCTGCTAGCATGGTTTAGCCAACGTTAATCTTCCATAGCAACCGATCATACTGGGCCCATTCATTTGTTTACATTTGAAAGCGCCATGTATTATTCAGGGTTCGCACAAGGTCCTTGAAGTGCTTAAAGTGCTTTTTTTTTTTTTTTTTAAAGTCAAGGCCTGGAATTCATTGAAAACAGCAATTTTTTTTAACAAGGTGCCTTTTTTTTTTTTTTTTTTTTTATTTACCCAGGGTAGGTTCGCTGAGCACAGATGCTCTTTTTCAGGAACGCCCTGCTTCACATTCACACAGTTCCATTCACACCTGGGAGCTGCCCAGTACAACCACAGTTGACACCATTGGCCACTGAGCAACTCCACTGCTTAATAAGTCCTTGGAATTCAAATCAACCATTCGCATTGAAAGTTGTATTCATCCATGGTAAAATTGTTCTGAATCAAGAAATAGCATTTATTTTAATCTAAAGTGTAACTAATTGTCGGAAATTGGTTTTAAGCCATAAATATTGGATCAAATGTTTTTCCAATAAAAAAACGTGCATTTAAAAGTGAATTTGATCCTGAATGAAAAATAGTGCTTGGAAAAGTACTTGAAAGGAACCCTGATTATTGTACAACCTTGACATCTCCTTTCAATGAACACAGGGCCACGCCCCCGCAACACACCGAGAGTTGGCTGTGCTCAGAGAGAACACTTCAAAACAATTACATGCCATGTCTGAAGCTGAGAAAATGATAGTCATGACATTAACCCTTTCACTACCACACTAAAAGGGTTAACGCTCTCACTACCACACTACAAAGGGTTAACACTTTCCCTACCACACTACAAAGGGTTAACGCTTTCACTACCACACTACAAAGAGTTAACCTTTCACTACCTACAGAAGGGTTAAACATTCCACAATAAGCACCTCATGACTGAATTAAAACGTCATTGTACTGGATCTTTAAAAGGAAATGGTTAAATTCTCCTGTGGGGGGGGGGTTAGGTGCACAGATTAATCGATAAAATAACCGCTGGGCGGATCAATCGCTTAAGTAACCGTTTGTAGTAAATGCCTTTTTGACCCAGATCCAGAGGATGTACAGCATTCAGAGTGAAACACGGAGCAGAAGGCAGAGGATTCAGGGCATGACAGAGGGAGGGCTCATTGTTTTTATTCAAGTGTGTGTGTGTGATGGCTTCACCTGGGCCAGGCGGACCGGTGAGTCATACACACCAAATCATGCACACACAACAAAATAAAAGAACATACAAAATATAAAATGGCTGTTTTACACTGATCAACCATTTCCCAAAAGGGAAAACCCACACCGTCTGCGTGTATCATATTGACACAGAAAAAACGTCCGATTCCGATCTTCAATCCCACGTCGATGCATACGAGATGGCATAGTGATATTAGCCTCCTAGAAGAAATGTCGTGGCACATGTTATTTTGTTCATCGCAACCAAAGAAGAACCAAATTATACTTTGAGAAAGAGAGGATGTTGGAACGTGGATATTAAATCATAACCCCCCCCACACACACACAGCCTTTCTACAATATATCGTGTTACACAGGAATTAGTGCAATTTGTGTCTCTTTGTCCCTGTCCTGGGAAAACATGGCACTGCTGACAAGAGAGACGGACAGCACACAGAGAGATGGCTCTCACTTATGGTATGCCTGGAGGCAGAGTGAGAGAGGGGGCAGGGCAGAGAGAGAGAGAGAGAGGAGCAGAGAGGGGGGAGGGCAGAGAGAGATGGAGTAGACTGAGAGAGAGAAAAAACTATCATTGGTTGTCAATAACTATCTTTGAGTCCAAATCCTTGTTTGGTGACGTATTGTTTACGCAGGAACACCGATGGCAAATAACAATGTCACGCTTTTTCAAGTGGATGATTGCGTGTGTGACTATCACCCTCTTGCCATTTGAGTCAACGTGGAACCTTCAATCTCGTACCATCAATATGACACCTTTCATCGCGCTGAACGATCCTTCCCTCTGGAGCGACGACGCGAGAGACGTGACATGATTTGACCTGCAGCTTAAACGCAGAGTAAATGCATTCCTCTTTTGTTGGTTTGTTTGTTTGTTTGTTTGTTTTCCCCCACTCAGGTATTCCCGGCATGGTTAATAATACATTTTCCCAAAATGTTGCTTGGAAATCTTGACTGTGAATTGGAATAGGAGACCAATGATGCAAGATGGCCTATCGTTGACGTACAAAAGCAGGAGAATTAACACAACAGAGCAAGGAAAAGCAAACCTCAATGCTTTACTCAAGTCATGAAGCACAATATTGTTAGAATATCACATTGTCATGTCGGTGCTGTTTGCTTGAAAACCTCACGACCCCAAGTGATTTTCTATGTTTTTACTTGAGTTGAAAAGTGCACATGTTCTTTAACCCCTATGGACGGTTTCATCTTGGCAACATAAACATTCTCAACAGACCCACGGTTATTTCCTGCTGCAATGTTGGCTCACGCAAGGAATCTATAAAAGAAGGAAGGGTCATCACGTCAGAATACCAGCGTTCTATTGAAGCCTATAGGAGATGCACGGGGAAGCATATAAAAATTCTAAATATACAAGCAATCTGAGGAAATATACATCAACCAATATATCAAACGTTAGCTAGTTAACAATGAGGAGACGGCTGATCCCATTCAACTCAATGGCGGCTGAACTCACTGTTTCCACACTTGGCACCAATGTACAGTGACATAATGACCCTTCCTTACCTTTTTATAGTTTCCTTGGGCTAATGCAGGAAATACAATTGGGTCCAAACTGTTCCCTATAGCAACAGAATTCCAGTGAAACCGTCTCTATAAGATGTGATTTATTAGTAGTAAAGCTACCATTGAAATTCTAGACCTCCCATAATTCCCAGTGACCAGTGTTGACATCATTCAGTGTGACATCATTATTAGAATGTTAGATCATACACCTGGGCTTGCATGTCGTATGACCATAGAGCCCCCATGAAACACATTCAGATGTCTGTCATTTCAGAAAATATATAATGATATGATACATTTTAAACTATTTGGAGATTTTCTTTTTTCATCCAACAGTGGCAATTATGTAACTTGGCAGTTATGCAATGACTGTGTCTGTGGAGAGAGTTCACGACAACATAAGTATTAAGCATGGGTATCACAAATACATATCTGCTTTGGCTGTAGGTGTGTACTTGAATCCACAGATGGTTAATAAACGGTATATGAAGTATCAGGTATTGAATTTTATTTTTTATTTCATATCCTCATGTGAACTCGTTCGTCTGAACCTACAGTAGATCTGTCCGTGCTTTAGCCAACTGCGGGGGCTATTATTAGTCGTAAAACTAGACGTTGACAGCTCGCCGAGTGGGTTGGCTAAACCACAAACAGATCCGTAGGCAAGTTAGTAAAATGTGCCCACTTGTACAGAAACATCAAAGATAGTTTCTTAAAGGCACATGTGCTAAAATGTGTAAAAATACTTATGCATCTTAGCCATGGAAAGGCCTTTTTCATTCCAAAGGATACTATGAACATATTATACAGTATATTATCTAGATAAGCCAGTATAGTTCCACAAGTGAAACAATGTCTGTATACCTCAGACTTGAAGGCTAGTTACTCTCTTGTATATTAATGCCCCCAGCAAGATATTATTCTCCAATAGGATGCCAACCTATTCAATTAAATCGTTGTTTATTTAAAGGTAGAATCTATAATGGCTCTAGGCAAAGGTCTGATGTGAGGGTTGGAGTTGAGTGGGGATAGGGGGAGGGGTTTCTATCGCTGGCCACACCTCAGGCTCTGCCGAGAGACATCTGGAGAAACTCACACTATAAGTTACTATTATAGACCACCGCAACACTTCCGGTATTCTGAAATCATGGGAGAGAGAGTGGGGGGGGGGGGGGGGGGGGGAGAGAAAATTAATTAATGTGGATGAGAGCCGACATTAAGTTGTTGTTGTAGCTACGGCTGTGGGGGTGCGGGAGACATGATCCAATAGACTTGTATACGCCTGAGTCTCCTGAACACGGAGAGACCAGTCCCAAGTCGATCTGCACTTTCTCGGCCGAGTTATAGCTCACTTTTCCGCACCTACTCCCGAACTCCGCATGCGCAGATTGATAAACCTAGATCTCTGGACAATCTAGACAGACTCCGTGGGAAATTAGATTAGATTATATATTGCATATATTTAGCATTTTTAGATTATATATTAGATTCGATTTAGACTATTAGATTATATATTGTAACTATATTTATTGTAGGGCAAAATAACTGAGAGGGCATACAGTACATATCTTATCTTAAATCAAATACAAATTGGATCATGTCTCCAGCACCCCCCACAGCCGTAGCTACAATCACTTAATGCCAAGGCTCTCATCCACATTCATTCATTTTCTCCCCCCGCTCTCTCTCCCATGAGTTCAATGTAACGCGGAAGTTCAGTGGTCTATTGCTACATGGTAACTTAATATAATGTGAATTTATCCAGAACTCTCTCGGCAGAGCCTGAGGTGTGGCCAGCGATAGCAACCGCTCCCCCTATCCCCACTCAACTCCAACCCACACATCATTAACAAGGTGCAGTACCAAGAGGTCGCTCTTTTGCCTAGAGGTCGCTCTTTGACGGCATTGCAGATTATACATTTAAATCTGAAGTAGCACACTGAAATGTCTAAATCTCTAAAGGCCCAATCCGATATTAGCATATTCGTTGTGGGTATAGGTTATACACATAGATTTGTGAAGGCCTGGGGAAGAATAACTCATAAAGAATAACATTCACAACTTTCAGATGATACTGTAGTGTAACTCAAAATATAGATTCATTTTGCGCCAATGTACACATACAAGTAAAGTAAACAACCATTTACAGCGTCAGAATACATTGAAAACATCCAGGAATGTCTTAAATCCAATGAAATGAACAGAGCAATAGGGTTGACTATGGCGCCACAGGTGGCCGTGTACTCCAATTCCGGATCGGGCCATACAGGGGTAGGGAAGTGGTATAAAATACTTGCTACAGTATAGTCGTTGCAGTGCCACTCGCTTCCTCACCTGTGGTTGGAGTTAGGGTTGCAGGATACACCGATGCTAGAAAAGTATTGCGATATCCAGCTGTTAAAAAACGGTTCAATACTCCATTTTATTAGTATCGATACTTTTAGAATAATAGCCTGATGCCGTGTTTTCAATGAGTTGAGTGGATGCGTGACCGGAGCAGTGTGTGTGTGCGAGTGTCGGCACTCTAATATTCCATTACCTTTCCTGATATTTAATTTTTTTTGCCACGGTATCGTTTTACAACCGGTATCGTGATACTTAGGCTGGTATCGGTATCAAAGTAAACATTTTACCCACAGCCGAAAACGCCATGCCTCGAGCATTGTGATTCCTTGCTGTGTATAGTTATGTTTGCCTGCATGCAGTGGTGGAAGAAGTACACAGTTCCTTTACTCAAGTAAAAGTAGAAATACTCAGATAAATTAGTACTCTGGTCAAAGTAAAAGTCCTCCATTCAAATTCTACGTTTCTACCTTTCTAAGTAAAAGTAGAGAAGTATTTGCTATTGAATGTACTTAAGTATCTGTAGTAAAAGTACACAATCTACATGACGTTTTTGTGTATCCATTGCCCTCTATACATGTAGGTTATGCTATGTGGTCCAGTTATGCTGCTCTGATTACGTCCTCTCAAAGTTGACAAAGCTTCAAATGTGAAAGTATATAATCTTTATAAATTTTTTATTTTGCATATATTATGTTTTCTATGCAAAAAAGTAACTAGTGGAGTAAAAAGCAAAAGGTAAATTTGCCTCCAGGTAAATTTGGTAGAAAAGATGGCTGCTATCCTGGAAACAGCCTAGTGAATGAGAAAAGCCTGGAAACAGCCTAGTGAATGAGAAAAGCCTGCCCCTAGTGGAGCAGGACAGTCCCTACACAATTACAACAGTACAGGACACAAAATGATCTAACTCCTACTGATATTTCCCTTGAATGTAGTGAAGTAAAAGTATAAAGTTTCCTAAAATGAAAATACTCGCATAAAGTAGTAAAGTAGCTTGAAATTGTACTTAAGTACAGTACTTGAGTAATACTTAGTTACTTTCCACCACTGCCTGCATGTTATGGTGTGGATTAACACTATTTTGGTCTCGTGACCCTGTTTTCTGCCTGTCTGACGCTCGGAACCCGGGTCAGAACTCGGCCCACGGGAGTTCTACTAGCAAGTATTTCATACCACTTCCAAAAATCCAGTTTAAAATGTGTCTGTGATCAAAAACACCATCTATGGTCAAAGATGTATTTGCTGCCGTCTACATTATAGGTCCCGTGTGTTAGAATCCAATTGACACCTGAAGGCTTGTTATCATTTCCCTTTTGTAGCTTCCGCAGGTCTGAAAATAGATGGCTATGGTAAAAAAATGAATGGGTTTTATTTTCGCTGGTGTTACTTCTATGTCGGACATCCAACTTGAGTAGAAGACGACCCACTGGTGTAAGAGGCAACTCTGACCCGTAGGCATTTATCCACTATTTATCTGTGTTGACGGACAATTGTGTTGACACAATTCATCAGCATGCTCCTAATCCAGCAGATGGCGCTGTCCGAATATGTGGCCTGGTTAGTGGGAGCAGAAGGAGTGGAACATTCGGGGGAAATCAACAACAAAGGTCCTTTGGGTTTTGTGATGGACAAAGCTACAGTACCAGTTCTGTGAGTTTGCGGAAGAGTTGCCCAAGTCTTTTGGATAACGTGCGAGTTCTGTTTTTCGAGGATTTAGAGAAAGGTCATAGACCACTGCAACACTTCCGGTATTCTGAAATCATGGGAGAGAGAGCGGGGGGAGAAAATGAATGAATGTGGATGAGAACCTTGACATTAAGTGGTTGTAGCTACGGCTGTGGGGGTGCTGGAGACATGATCCAATATACCTTTATACGCCTGAGTCTCCTGAACACGGAGAGACCAAGCCCAAGTCGACCTGCACTTTCTCGGCCGAGCTATAGTCACTTTTCCTCACCTACTCCCAAACTCTGCAAGCGCAGATTGACCACAGAGTCTCTCTGGATTGTCCAGAGATCTAGGTTTATCAATCTGTGCATGCAGAGTTTGGGAATAAGTGACTATAGCTCGGCCGAGAAAGTGCCGATCGACTTGGACTTGGTCTCTCCGTGTTCAGGAGACTCAGGCGTATAAAGGTATATTGGATCATGTTTCCAGCACCCCCACAGCCGTAGCTACAACCACTTAATGTCAAGGTTTCTCATCCACATTCATACATTTTCTCCCCCCGCTCTCTCTCCCATGAGCTCAATGTAACGCGGAAGTGAAGTGGTCTATGTGGCTGCGAGACCGGCAAGCGGCCAAAGGTTCCACTGCTAGTACTAGCAAGATGTATCTTAATGAGACTAGGTAAGCCAAGATTTGCCTGACACGTGCCAGTGGGGATTTATGTTATTAATGTACCGCATGCGTCTCAACAATCAGTGGTACTCGATGAATGCGCAACATCGGTTCAGCTTGGAAGTGGTAGGTAAGCAGCTATTAGTGGTTACTGAAAGTAAAGGTACCATCGATCCACAACAGCACTACTAAAGCGCCTGTTGTTGGACGAAGTAAAGATGCGAAGGAAACAAACCAGTGAAGTCGCCGATTAATTTATATACATGTATGAGTGGGCGCACATGTTTCAAATAGTGCAGCCTGTGGTAGCTTTGGCAGTTAACGTTGGCATCCACCACCACGAACCTCAAGTCAAGCTAAAGGTAGCCACCAATCCACTACTAAAGTGTTCCCAGCGTGCTTTGCTGCTAGTCTGCTGCTGCTAGAGTGAGTAAATATGCAACCAAAACAATTCAGTAAAGTCGACGACGAATTTATATACGTTTGTGAATGTGCATGCTTATGTCGGTTGTAACTGTAGCAGCGAGCATCCAGCATCTCAAAAGGTTAAGCTAAGCTAAGCTAAAGCTATTGGCGAGCAACATAATTGCAAAGTTTTTCTACAAGGCAGAGCCTTACGGTGCACAAAGCCTCTGGTAGTGCATCTATGTAAGTTAGCGGCAACTGCAAACAATTGACAGGCTTGTTTTGTTGAGGCCGGTGTTACACGATACGTTCGGATGGGACTCCGTAAAAACGTGTTATCTCATACGGGCATCATGCACCGTGTCCATGGGCGGTTAATGTGGAGCGTGAGAGGTCCAGTGAGGACAGGGGTGGGTTTATACATGAGATACCAAGTTTTTAAGGAGTCCCACGTTCGGCTCATGGCAGATCCGGAGGTGGGTGTGATTAAGCTTGAGCCAATGATTTCCGCAAGCGCTGTGATTTTCCCTTTCATCTGCTTCTCATGGTCCACCCCTCACTGTTTACCATGCAGCTGCCACTGCAGAATCAGTGAGAGTTGTGAAATAGCGTCTTTGATCTGATAAATCTTCATGATTTAAAAATCATTGTATAGATTGTATGCATATGACTACAATTCTTAACCTCTTGAGCCCTGGCTATATTTTCTGAAAATGTGCCTAAAAGTACATACCCAAGTAAACGGAAGATTGCTCCACTTCTACAAGGTCTGTTTGCATGTTCTTGGTATCTAGGGACATCTATGGACCTCAGGGAATGTATTCCCAGTCAGCTATATTGTGTCTGTTACTATGCTTGAGTAATGAACCTCAATGATTGTAATGAACCAAAGGAGAATATAAATGATTATTATTATTCTGTTTTTTCCCCCATCTTTGACGGTGAATAATACCATGCTAACATTGACCAAAAGTGAAAAATTGCCACTGGCTCATTCAGCATTCAACCTTCTTGAGATCAAGTGTACTAAAGATAACAAATGAACAAAGGGCAGATGATTTACAGGGTTTTTTGTAAATACAGTATTGAATTTTGCCATCCGGACACCTGCAATTTGAAATATGAATATAGAATATAGAATATCGGGCCTATAAATGACCTTATTATGGCCATGTCATACATCTATGGATCGGCCCAAATCTCTTATTTCCAATGGCAGAGTTAAATCTGGATTTAGTACCACCAGGCGCCCATTACAGGGCAGCAAAGACCATGAATGAAATCTACTGTAAGTACAGTTACTTTTGTATAATGTCCATAGCTCTGCTATTGTTAACCAGATTATGACGAATTTTTTTTTCTAGACGTTCACGGAAAGGTAAAGAAACTATTTACATTGTATGGCAATAACGTTGAGGTTTGTTCAATCTGTGAGATATAATCACAATTATTTTTTGTACCGGGCCGATCAGGCTTAAGAGGTTAAAGAGCAATCTTAAATCTTCTTTGTGCATTATGCTGTACCATCACCATTGTATGTTGTGCCAAATTAGGTTACTTATAGGTAGCCTATAACTCAACTGTATTTTTTTATGTGCAATGTTAAACATTCTCAGGGCATTCATGCTGCAGCCTATCCTGTCAGGTTACTTGGGTTAGGTTACTTATAGGTAGTCTATAGGCTACAAGGCAAGTGTAATCCTTATTATTGTCAGAGCATTTTTCACCATGGTTACATAGTCTAAACATATTTTGCTGTAGTCTGTATATGCTTCTTAATACTATATATCTGCCTGGCAGTGCCACAATTAATAATGAGGGGCAGGCCATCTATCTCCCGTACTTGCTTCAATAGGCACGGTAATTTACGAGAGGCACATAAAGGGTGGAGAGAAAATCAGAGTGCTTGTGCATAAAGAAGCATCTATATTTCCAGACAACATCTGGTCCAGTTTTGAGATCTTTTAAGCATGGGTTGCGTCACTTGTTTGTTTAAAGAAAACTATAGCTTTTTAATATTTGTCTTTTTTTTTGTACATATTTAGCAAAACCTTGGTTTTAATTTGCTATTAGCAAAGTTAGTGTTTCAATTTGAAAATGGCTTCAGACCCGGTGTCAGAGAGATACATGTATGTAGGTCAAAATGTCCATGTTTAAAAACGCTGCGCTGACCACAGACCAGGATGACTATGTAGAATCCCCATTCATTTTCTCCATAGAGAAAACGGTTAAAAACTGTAGGTCCATATTTGGGCAAAGGCTCTCAGCCTTTGTTACGACAGCTGTGTGCGGCCTATTGTACATAATCTGCATCCGACACAAAGCCACAGCGAGATGATGCATCTCAATTATCTTTGTCTGTAGAATTAGAACTACTTTGTACTTTGGGGGGGGGGGGGGGGTTGAGATACACAGTACATTGTTTTGTTTGGCAGATGCATTCGCATTTCTGGGATTTTGTTTGTTTTGGGAGCAAACCAAAAAGGCTTTTTCAGTCAAAACCTGAGAACAAACATTATTGTACAATTTCTATGAATTAATTTGGGGGGGGGGGGGGGGGGGGCAGGTAAACAAACACAGTTCACACCTTTCCTAACTTTGGGACTTTGGCAAAATAAACAACTCATGTACAAAATCATTCTTAAGACAATTTGCTTATAAGATAATCAACTGTTAAGGATATTATCATTTTACCCTCCGGTCATCATCAATATGCATCCCAGTCAGTCACAGTACATGCACTTATCAACTCTTTCAAACGGACTTAAAAGAGCTTAAAAGTTCTTCTTCTTGGACCACTTTAATTCTTCTCATATTTGACATAAACTTAAAGGATCATACCGGCACTGATGACTTTCTCCCCCTCGTCTCTGCGGCTTGTCTCCTTACACGTTTTAGCATTCAGCAGGTTGAATAATAAATAATTAATGTAGGGTCATCAGTCGACCATCCAGTGGGAGATGGGGGGGGGGGGGGGGGGGGGGTGCATGCTCAGATTGCACTGGGGGAGCGATAGGGGACCTAATTGATGGAAATGCTGCCAAATTGCAACTGCGCACATGTCATACTCCAATGACGCAATATGGCAGGTGACAAACCCTCCTTGGCGACTCTTTATTGTGTCTGCTTGTAAATACTTCCGTTGTCAATGCGGTATAGCATGGTCAGTCACTTTGTGTTTACGGAAGAAATGCCTGTTGGCTGGGGGCAGGGTTGCTAGCAATTAAGGCTGACTTGGGGTTTGTTTCTACTATCACATAAGCGGAAATAGCAAAACTGACCCCATATCAGCATATGCTGTACATAAGTGCATATTAATCTGGAATTCAACAAATTGTCACAGTGACATGTAATGGATGAGATGTAATGGATTTTTAAAGTTGGAGGTATAGGGGGTTACAAGATAAGTCAATTAAGCATATAGGTGCAAAGTAATTAGTTGCCACTGGAGACGAGAGGGAATAAATCAGTAACCGGTACGGTCCTTTCAACCAAGACAAATAAGATCTATTGACACATTCCTCATACAAAATCGTTTGTTTAAAAAATGAATAAATTAATGTTGTAAAACAACCATGGCACACGTATTAAAAGACATCTAATGCACATGCTAATATTGGCAACAATATTTTGGCATGATGTTGTGTGGGCGAAACCATTTGATATTTGCCTAAGTATGATTGCTTATAGAAAATAATACCTGAAGCTTTTAAGTCATTTCAAATTCTCTGTCTGCAGTGAGGCAATGGAGTAGTAGACAACGGTAAATAGGTTCTTCAAGTTAAGGTGAAACAGGCATACTCCCTTTTTTAAAAATAGTATCTCCTCAAAAAGCCAAGTGTGCATCGTTTGGTATGTAACCAAAGTCAATATATCAATATATTGTAAATCTGCAATAGGGAAGTATTTCATAAGGTCTGGTGGTTTTGTTAAGTCTTTCAGATGGGCCAGTTTGTTGAAAAAATAGATACCCATGCTTCATGCTTTGCATCCTTTATTTAGAAAAAAGAAAAAAAAACACCTTTGTAGTCCTCGCTTGCTGTCCCGCACAGAGTTCTTCATCTGCCCCTATGAATACTTTATATTACATAACAACCAAAAAAAGGGGGGGGGGGGGGGGGGGGGGAGTGCTAAAATAAAATTTGGTTGGAGCAGCATTGGAGATGTTCGACCTTTTTGTAGTGTATAAAACATGAACGTCGCGTTTCGCCAACAAAAGAAGCCTTTTAGATGGACTTCCTTCTCCTCATGAGCCGGTGATTGTCTGAGAAGAAGCTGTGGAGGCCCGGGGACACTGAGCTGACGGGAGACGGGAAGAAGCTGTTCTTCAAGGTGCTGGGCGAGATCTCCTCGATCCGGTAGGAGAGCGAGTGAAAGTACTGGTCGGGGTTCAGCTGCGAGCTGAAGGAGTTCTGGTGGGAGAAGCCGACGCCACAGTCCGCCCCTCCCCCGCCGCCGCCGGGCGGGCCGCCGCCGCCCAACTCGTGGTAGCGCATGCAGGAGCAGACCGAGCGCAGGTCCCTCACCTCCGCCCGGTACTGCTGTTGCTGCTCCCGCCGACGCCCCTGCCGGCCGCCGCCACCACCGTGCTGCTGCCGCCGTAGCAGCGACTCCTCCTGGATGTGGATGATCATGCTGTTGTTCCGGTGGTTGCCCGCCAGCGACGCACGCTCCTCGGCGTCGCGCCGCTCGTCCTCGCTGTTCATAGTCAGGAAGCGCAGCACCACCAGGTTGAGGAAGGCCCCGATCACCGTCAGGCCCACCAGGATGTACATGAAGCTGAAGGCCACGTACAGGGGCTTCCGCTGGAGGGCCCGGTTCTTCTGGAGGGCCACGAAGTCCCCGAAGCCGATGGTGGTTAATGTGATGAAGCAGTAGTAGTAGGACTGGAAGAAACTCCAGTCCTCGTAGTGGGAGAAGGCGGCGGCGCCGATGCAGAGGGTGCCGACGCACGAGAAGAAGCCCACGGTCACCATGTTCTCCATGGAGACGTCGGTGATGCGCATGCCGCAGCACTTCTTGATGCGCTTGAGGAGGTACTTGACGAACGTGTTCATCCTCTCGCCGAGGCTCTGGAACATGACGAGAGTCAACGGGATCCCCAGGACGGCGTAGAACATGCAAAAGGCCTTTCCCGCATCTGTCCCAGGAGCCGCATGCCCATAGCCTGGAGAGAGAGAGAGAGAGAGAGAGAGAGAGAGAGAGAGAGAGAGAGAGAGAGAGAGAGAGAGAGAGAGAGAGAGAGAGAGAGCAGATGTTAGAAAATTGCTATCGTGACGTTGTCTCGGATCGGGTTGGCGGTCACAGGTTTTCCAGTGTTAACAGAAAAGCTCTATGACCCACCGGACCGACTATCTGACTAAGATAAAACCTTATTTTCTCCGGGGGAGGGGGGGGGGGGGGAATGCATCGTTGTCAACAGCACCGCCATACATGGCGATGTTTGGAAGCGGAAGTGCAAAGGCATAAACACGTTAAAAAGTAGAAAAACAGGTGTTCCCATTTCAGCTTGTGTTTACGAACATGACCAAGCAAAAACTAAATCTTGTGAAGGCTCCTTTGCCCCTGCCAAAAATTAGTATTGAATAAAAACAAGGCGTACCACATACTCGTTAATCTTATTTGCGCTCGGAGATTATAAGCGGGCGACGGTCCAATTAGTCAGAACTTCCCAAGAGTTTGGGAAGGAAGGTAGGAGGAGTTATTGGATGAGAAAGGACTCATGTAGGAGCCAGTGAGGCTCTTAGCTTAATTATAATTTATCTTTAGGCCACAAGCTGCTGACTCACACAGTAACAGACCTTTCAAACAGCAACCTGTCGACGAGAGGAGCCGTGTAGCCAGTAGATTTTTCATACAAGATGTAAATGACTGTGTAAAACACACCGCGTTGGACGAAAACGACTTTGTCAATTTACTCAATGCAACGGCGACGCATATCTCTTCTAGATACATTGTACACACACACGCGCGCGTTACAGCCCTGCTGCGCGTTTCATCGGAGAGGTCGAGAGCGTAGGGTCGCCTGCAGTGGAGAGCACCCCTGGACATTGTGGGGGGGGGGGGGGGGGGGTTAACCTTTTGGTAGAGTGGTAGTGAAAGGGTAAGCAGGGGGCGGTCCTCCCCCAGGACATTTTGAGCATCAAACACTTCATTTCCTGCATTCTGGTGTACTTTTCTGCACCAATTTGTGCCTTTTGTGCATACATTTATGGTGGAAAAGGCTTTATTTATATCAAGTTCAAGTTTCTTTATTAGTTGTCATACAGAAGTACAGAATACTTGTATACAAAATGCTTCTTTCTGTTACGCTCCAGAGACTGTGCTAGACAAAAATAGATAAGTATAAAATAAAATAAGTATAGCAAGTATAAAATAGAAGTCACGTACGTAGACACACAAGTGTTCAGTATGTACATATGTACAATGTTCAATGCAGAGTAGGAGTAACTGAGTTACCATACAATATACTATACAATATACTAATATACAATATACTATACAGTGCAAAGCAGAAATGGGATGAGGTACAATTTAGGTACAATTTACAGTAAGGTGTAATGAGGTATGGGTTGTAGTGAAAATTCTTTACCAATACATATAAAGTGTGTTTAGGTGTTCTAAAGTGTGTAAAGTGGGTGCTGCAGTGAGTATATAAAGGAAAAGGCAACATTCAGGTACCTCCTGACACAAATATAATGCAGTAAGGCTCTGAAACTTATAGTTACAGGTAAGAAGGATATATTAATTAATATTGATTATTTTTTACCTCTTTTGAGAGGGGGTTGTCTTTCATATTACCTATATTTTTTGAGGGGGACACATTTACTAAATCTACACAGCCACCATGCTAGCGCACACCCGGAACACACCCTCCTGATGCTGCCGGGGATCGAACCAGCAACCTTTATGTTTTCCGGTCAGCCTCTCTACCTCTCTAGGCCATCCTACCACCTCCAGCACTGAAGAACATCGTAACATCATACAAGTAAAACCATGAGCTACTCGAGAGCAGTGGTGTGTAACGTAAACGACCCACGGCCACAACCTAGTAAAGATGTAGAGCCACACACTGTAGCAGTGGTGTTCTTACTTCCAGCTGTACATGAATGAAGTACATAATTCATTGAATGCGAGAGGCCGAACAAGGCAATCTCATCTCTCCTCGTTGTCCTCGGCAGTAGGCCACCTCTGTTGTGTTTTAACAACTCGCACCACAGCCAAATAACACCCACCACCAGTTGGGCCTTTGTAGAATGCCAACGATGGCTTTCCAAAAACAAAGCTAGTGTTGCATTTCTGTCTCCATGGATAAAATGCACGTGTGTGTTCTCTCGTGTTTTCTGCCTTCAAGTGCTGATTCTCCCAAGTTCCCTTATGGTCTCTCGCCCACTCACGCTCATGTTTGCATATGGGTTCTTTTAAAAAAAATTATATAAACACAGCTCTCAATCTATCTGATTTGCAAATATAGCAACGAGAAATATGTATTTATTTTTATGTGCATGTGAAATCTGTACTATTGACCCGACACGTCTTCGCCCCCATGGAATTACATTTTCTTAACGCTATGAGATGAGGTAATGGAAAGCTGATTCTCAAGCTGATCTTTTCTACTGATGATACTGAGTTGATAAGAGTCATTCTCACATAGTGACATACTGTAGCGGCTGCTGCATTGCATACTTTCCACATTCCTAAGTACACAGAGACAGAACTTTCATCAAGAATTGCTGAATGAACATAATCTACTCAACTCAGAAACACACAAATCACCTTCCCCATCTCTTGCAATACAAATGTGTGAATAGTGATACGTTCTGGGGAGGTGGGATGAACTATAGGGTGTAAATCACTTATGTGAGTGTGTTTCCTTTATAGCTAATGGGGTTCTGATGATAGTAGGCTTGTGGGATTCATAGTATTGTTTCAGTGACGGCTTAAAGGAACATTATGGGAAATATGCTTACCGTCTTCTCCAGAGTGAAACAAGAAGATAATATTAGATACCAGTTTCCCGTCTGTGTTCAGTAGAAAGCTAGAGAACATGGCTGCTACAGGAGTTCTCACAACCATCTTGGGAGAAACCTCAACCCTTGTTGTAAATTGACTGCATTATATATTTATATAGGATATATTTAACAGGGCTGCTATTTATATATATATATATAGCGTATTATCCAAAGCACTTATCCCTCACATACACCCATTCACAAGGTGCCAACCTGCTCATCGGGAGTAGTTGGGGGTTAAGTGTTTTGCTCAAGGACACTTCGATACACTGCCGGGAGGAGCCGGAATCGAACCAGGAACCTTCCGATTACCAGACAACCGCTCTACCTCCCGAGCCACTGTCTCTAGACCGCTCTACCTCCTGAGACACTGTCTCTAGACCACTCTACCTCATGAGATACTGTCTCTAGACCGCTCTACCTCCTGAGACACTGTCTCTAGACCGCTCTACCTCCTGAGACACTGTCTCTAGACCGCTCTACCTCCTGAGACACTGTCTCTAGACCGCTCTACCTCCTGAGACACTGTCTCTAGACCGCTCTACCTCCTGAGACACTGTCTCTAGACCGCTCTACCTCCAGAGACACTGTCTCTAGACCACTCTACCTCCTGAGACACTGTCTCTAGACTGCTCTACCTCCTGAGACACTGTCTCTAGACCGCTCGACCTCCTGAGACACTGTCTATAGACCGCTCTACCTCCTGAGACACTGTCTCTAGACCGATCTACCTCCTGAGTCCTCAGCCACTGTCTCTAGACCGCTCTACCTCCTGAGCCACTGTCTCTAGACCGCTCTACCTCCTGAGCCACTGTCTCTACACCGCTCTACCTCCTGAGACACTGTCTCTAGACCGCTCTACCTCCTGAGACACTGTCTCTAGACCGCTCTACCTCCCGAGACACTGTCTCTAGACTACTCTACCTCCTGAGACACTGTCTCTAGACCGATCTACCTCCTGAGTCCTGAGCCACAGTCTCTAGACCGCTCTACCTCCTGAGCAACTGTCTCTAGACCGCTCTACCTCCTGAGACACTGTCTCTAGACCGCTCTACCTCCTGAGACACTGTCTCTAGACCGCTCTAACTCCTGAGACACTGTCTCTAGACCGCTCTACCACCTGAGCCACTGTCTATAGACCGCTCTACCTCCTGAGACACTGTCTCTAGACCGCTCTACCTCCTGAGCCACTGTTCCACCTCCTTCTTATTCTCCATCCCTGCCTCTGTTTCTCAATGTAAACTGTGTTCCTACAAAGATGCCGACTAACGTCCATAACAACAGTCTAATTCCCCGGCTTTCAAAGACCTTGTGAAGGTTGTGATAATTAATATGGGACCAAACAAATGGTCGTCTGCAGTGAACGAGGAGCAACTTTACATTCATTTCAACATCTCGGGACAAATTTTCTTCAACCATATGTTAATTAACAAGTTAATTAATATTGATTCTCATTCATCTAATTATTCCACCCAAGTAATTAAGAGTGTAATAAATTACACTGGCAGCCGTGAGGAATGGACAAACTTCATGAGCTTCCTGGCGCTTAAAGACGGGGCCGACATTAGCCCCGAACACTGCTCTCTAACCTCTTCTATTAAGTGTAGCCGGTGTTCTGTGTCAGCTAACGGGGAGCCTAATCAAATCATGAATCATAAATGAAGTGGGTTTTTCAAAATAAAAAATGTTTTTACATTGAACGTGAAGATCTCATATGAACAACGCCTTTCTTCCTGGCTATTTGAGTGGCTGTGATTTATTAATGGCTCATATATCAGAGGTATTCTACCTCCAATCTGATGGTTATCCTGCTCTGGAATCAGATGTGCAGGGTTCCATACTTAACCTCTGCACCTCTGGTATCCTCTTTTTTTTTTATCTTTTAAATTAACCAGATTGAACATCCATTCACCGTAATGGCAGTGATACAGCAGTGTTCGGCAGTGATAGTATCGCGCATCTGACTTTATGGGGGCAGGGGCTCAAACAGCAAAAGGGACACTCCCGCACCTAAATAATAACAATAAACACATTCTAAAGAAGGCAGGTTTGTGTATATAGCAGGGTAAAGGGACAGGAGCTCAAGTCCAGTTTTTGGACCGTATCCTGCACATGCCTGGCATGTTACATTACATACACAGTTGGCACCTTTAAAGCTTATACCGCAGAATACATGTAGCCATATTCTTTTGCGGGGGTGGGGGGGGGGGGGGGGGGGGGGAACACAGTCATAGGAAAAACATTTGGAGGTGTAAAGCTGTCCATTGTGCTCTCCTCATCAGTTGAACCATGCCAAAGGTAATCCACCAGCTATTTCAACAGATTAACCATCGAATGATTTCAAGGCATTTAGAGAATAACGTGTTTTGATGGAAAAACACTTAGAGGTTGTTAAAGTACACTATAAAGCTATAAACCACCACAGTACACAGTAAAACAAGAGTAAGTAAACCAAGATGGATTGCGGCTATGGAGGACTGAGATGACTGGCATGGTCTGATCATTTTTTATTAATGAGACTATTACAATGCTGCTTTTGCTTTCGGAACTGGTCCATTAAAGTGGTTCTTTGATGTTGTTGATTGGATACTTGCTTTCTTTCGCAGTGCTGGACCACATAATCATAATCTGTTTGTCCTGTTATAATGACACTATTATCTCTCGTTGTCAAGGGAACAGACACATTTGTTCTGCTGAGCGGAGACCTGCCATGCACAGGTGCTTTTGTAGCGATGTGCGTGTTCGGTGTGCAGAATAGTGTGTAGATGTGTGGGAAAATAAAACATTTTCTTTCTAATAAAAGAACGAGACTTGGTGCGCCCGTGTTTTACATAATTGGAGGGAGTTTAAAGAGGGGAGGCCTGTTGTCAGTGCAGACAGCAGATGAGCTGTTACCTTGTAGTGTCCTGTGTATCTTGTTTTTCCTTATGCTTGCCCTTTACGCAGACATTTTTGGGGGACATTTTCAACATCGATTTGGCTTCTGTGGGCCTGTATTTTCCTGACCGTGAAGTATATGAGATGAATGTTGTCACTGTTCTGAAACTGTTCTGAAAATGTGCCAGAAATACCCTTTTGATGATTCTAATGAGTATCTGACAGATGCCTGTACAAAACCGTTGTCCTGCCACATTTATAAGCCTCATAAATAGCGCTAGTGGGCACAGAGGTCCAGGATGTGACTACTGACCATCTGGATTGTAATAAGCACATCATTTGTGATAAGCTGCGACCAGTCTGGCTACAGGAACCCCCCCAGTCTTACTAGAACTTCCTGTCTAGAACCCACCTCACCCCTGCCCACTTTGACAACCTAGGATGGCTTAGAGACGACAGAGTACAGCAACTTGCAATGGGCCTGGTCTACAAGATACACTACACCACTAAGGTACCATGTACATCAGTGGAGGTTATTCAATTCAATTTTTATTATTATTATTTTTTTATTAGAAATGTTTTCCTCTGTAAAAGAAAATGCCAGTGAATTAAATTTTTTCTTCAAAAATGGCCAAGTGACAGCTCTGAGCTCTCTGATCAGGCCTGCTCATCACATAACTGCAGTGATGGCGAGCTGTCAATCACTATAGTGCAACTTATAGTGCACGGGTTGATCTTAGTTGATTATTATCCAATCAAAATAGGCTATTTGAGTCATCTAAGCCCCGCCCGTGCATTATTGCGCACGCCACTCGCGAACGGGGATTGAATGATTGACAGCCCTCAAAGTTCTGACACTCAAATCAAAGAAGAGCTCCGTGACTGTGATGATGCCATCAAGTTCTCCGGCTGTTTGATTGATTGATTGATTGAAAATTGTATTAACAGATTGCAGAATGGGTACAATACAGTACAGCTGTAACAACACAGTAGGCTAAATTAAACATTGCGCCAACATTAGGACAGCAGCGTGACTGTGATGATGTCATCACCAGTGATCTCCAGTAATCGGATAAGGAGTTTGGGGGAGGATTCGCGAAACATGTGTTTACCTGTGGCCAGGGAGAACCGGGAGTTGCATTGAAACCTACCAAGATAGACCCCCACGACCAAGGTTATCGGACTACCAGGTCAGACGGGCCGACTTAGTCTCGCTCTGAGTGGGCTGGCTGGGGAAGACGAATGGAGACCTTTTTCATCAGAAAATATCGAAGGATGGATTTAATTTACAAGTGATCAGATGGGAGGGAGTCTATTTACGAGGGACACTATTTCCTGTAACGTCGTCAATGGTGAGTGAATTTTTTTTTAAATATTTAGTAGCTGTGTGGGGCGCGGCGGGTCTGTGTTGATTATGAATTAATTGGCTGTATTTTACTGCGTGCGTTCACTGCGTTGGTATGCTTTCTGCCTTTCTGTGGGTAACGAGCGATTTATTTTGGTCCGCTGTGGCCTGGCCTGTGTGTGTGTGTGTGTGTGTGTGTGTGTGTGTGTGTGTGTGTGTGTGTGTGTGTGTGTGTGTGTGTGTGTGTGTGTGTGTGTGTGTGTGTGTGTGTGTGTGTGTGTGTGTGTGTGTGTGTGTGTGTGTCTGTGTTGTGTCTGTGTGTGTGTGTGTGTGTGTGTGTGTGTGTGTGTGTGTGTGTGTGTGTGTGTGTGTGTGTGTGTGTGTGTGTGTGTGTGTGTGTGTGTGTGTGTGTGTGTGTGTGTGTGTGTGTGTGTGTGTGTGTGTGTGTGTGTGTGTGTGTGTGTGTGTGTGTGTGTGCGTGCGCGCGCGCGCGTGCGTGCGTGTGTGTGTCGTTCAGTTCTATATAGTGCTGAGTGATGTGCATCTGAGATTGTTCTGGTGATGCGTTCTGTACAACATCTCTCCTCCTCCTCTCCCTCCTCCTCTTCCTCTCTCTCCTCCCTCTCTCTCCTCCCCTCCTCCTCTCCCCTCCTCTCCTCCTCCTCCTCTCTCCTCTCCCCTCCTCCTCTCCCTCTCCTCCTCCTCCTCCTCCTCTCTCGTGATGTTTGTAAGTGAGGCGTGTGTGTCAAGAGTTACTCCAAGGTCTTTAACTGTAGTGTCTGTATGCTGTCTTCATAACCACACTGTGTCTGTACTTCTTTATTAAATTTTTTTTATCTCTCCCGTCCTCCCCAATATTTTTAACTCACAGCCACCACTGCCACACACATTGGGGGATGTTTTAAAAATATAATTTAACATATAATATAATAATTTGTGCTTCACCAAAAAATTTGGTCAGCAGCCGCCACTGATGTACATTAGGGGTGGGGGGGGGGGGGGGGGGGGGAATCTATACGTAGTAGTATCACGATACTTTGCGTGACGATACTGTATCGATACAGGGACGCCAAGTATCGATATTTAATTATTCATAAATTATTATTATTATTATTATAATTTTTTGTATAAGGAAGTTGCATTGTTCATTTCAATACCTGTAATAGTACAGTAGTCCACACACACACACACACATGTGCATTCAGTTAAGTTGGAATATGTAATACAAACAGTTCAGTTTGTCAGGTACATGCAACACAGATTACAGTGTTTACATCTGTCTGCTTGAGAAAATACCATGTTCTGCAATAAAAATTATTGAAGTGAGATGAACAGACTGAACTTTATTTTATTAGATAAAACATGTTGACAAAGTTTTACTATGCAGTTGAAAAAAGGTAATACATTTAATTTAATAAAAAAAAAGAAATAAAAAAAGATTCGCAATACTCAGCGTATCGCAATACAAGTATCGCGATAGTATCGTATCGTGAGGTCTCTGGCGATTCCCAGCCCTAATGTACATGTCAAAATACTTCCCAAAGGTCAGTGAATACCACGACCACAACACCAGAGGAAGCTCAACAAATCATGTGAAACCCAGATTCGGCTCAAACTAGGGACTAAACACGTTTCGCAATTATGCCACATCAATGTGGAACGCCCTACCCACAGCTGTAAAGGAATGTGAATCACTACCCACCTTCAAAAACACTCTCAACGAGCACCTAGGGGAGGCTGCAATTCGAAACTGGCCCCTGTAAATGTCCTAACCCAACCCCCTCCAATGTACAGTTTTCAGGTTTTGGACCAAGGTTGTGCCGACACGCCCATTTATTCTGCACCAAGCCTTTGGAAGTTACATCCTACTGACTAGAGAAGAAGTGAGTACATTGTGAGTTACGGTGTTTTAACTAATTAAGGCTACTAAAGCAATGATTGGATTCTGGTTGGGGGCGACAGTGGCTCGGGAGGTAAAGCAGTCGTCTGGTAATCCGGAGGTTCCCAGTTCGATTCCCGCTCCTCCCGGCGCAGCGCGTCGAAGTGTCCTTGAGCAAGATACTTAACGCCTAATTGCTCCCGATGAGCAGGTTGGCACCTTGCATGTTTGCCTCCGCTGTCGGTGTGTGAATGTGTGAGTGAATGGGGAAACAAAATGTGAGGAACAAATTGTAAAGCGCTTTGGATAAAAGCGCTATATAAATGCACCATTTGCTATTTACAAGTGTTTGAACTGGTAAAATCCCATAGCCTACTTGTTTTAACTGACTCATAGCTTATTTTGATCTTGATCTGGACTCTTAAGTGGGTGTCTCATTGTTTTGTTTAGCTAACACTGGTCTTTAAGTGGCACAGCCTGCTCCCCCACATTAATCACAGGTGTCTGACATTAGTAATTAGAAGCTAGGAATATAAGAGCTTTCTGGAGGAGCAGATAGCGAAGCCTCGTAGAGCGAAGACAGACAAAGATATGGGAGTTTTCCTGCAGGAGTTAGCAGAGGAAGAAACCGACCTTCCACACCACCCACCAGAGTGCTAAGTCATTATTATTATTTATCCTATGAATGACTGATTTTTCCTTTTTCTTTCTTTCTATTCTCTGCCTTTCTTCCTCCCCTCTCCACCTATCCCCCTCAACAATGTGCTTCCTACCTATCCCTACCCTCTCCTCCAGACCAACTTCAGGCCGTCCGCCCTGTCCCCCTCCACCCTCTCCTCTGACATCCTGTCCACTCTACCTTTGAGTGAGACTTTCTCTGCTTTCCCCCCAGATACGGCAACCTCTACCCTCCTTTCAGCCATCTCGACCTCCTTCGACAAGCTCTGTCCCCTTGCCAAGAAGCTTGCTCGCCATTCCACACCTAGTCCATGGCTGTCAGATGCAGTGAGAGAAGAATAACAGACCCTGAGAGCGGCCGAGAGGAAGTGTAAAAAGACACGCCTCACTGGTGACATCACTACCTTTCATAACTTCTTGTTAGCATTCTCCAAAAACATTACTACTGCCAAAGCCTCTTCTTTCACCATAAGACTGAGGCCTCAGCTAAGAACCTCTGCAAACTGCATGCCACCATGTCCTCCCTCCTCACTCATATTTATCTCCCATTACAGACGCCGAAGCGTTGACACTGGTAATGTCAAACTAGGGCTGGGCGATAAAACGATAACGATAACTATCGCGATATTTCCTCAAAATAAACATGAAACGTGGTAGCAAAGTTTCGATATATCGATTTTCCAAGCTTGGATATGAGCACACAGTGTAGTATATTCCTACAGAACCCTACAATAATCTAAGGTTATTGTAGTACAGTACAAGGGGATTGCTTATCTGGAAGGAGGACAGAGGGATCATACGTGATAGAATTGTTGGTCTCCTCATCTGACTTAAAGCAGATGAAGAATAAACGTGTAGCCAGACAAACCAGAACTATAGTTCAACTCAACATTTATTTGAGCCAGAGGCCAAGAGTGAATAGAAGGTTGCCTTTCGCATACAAAAGATTATCAGAAAACATTAACATGGCTGCCGTGTACAGGAATCACAATAAGGTTTGCATCTCAAACCCCAATATGTACAGAAAACAGTCACTCGTTAACATAATTTGAACATACATTGACAATACTGTAAGCCCTTTTTGTATATAAGTAAGCCTGGTTTCTAAGCTAAGTTTACATTCTATTCTAACCAAACATGGTGGTTCCATTCGGCTTACTTACATTAAAACAGCTCAGCAGTAGTCTCTCGGTGGGGGGGGCGGTTGGAGCACGCAGACCTGGGTGGGGTCTGGGCTCCAGAATAACACTATGTGGGCCCTTATATCCTATCATTTCTAGCCAATAATAGCACATTTTACTAATATGGTCGTCCAATCCAGCGTCTTCTTGTGGGGGGGGGGGGGGTTGGTTCTTGTCTTCAGGTGGGGTGGTGTGAATAGCCCCCTCCTTCGGGCCATGGCTTCTCATGTTTGGACAGAGAGGGGGCCTGCCTATGGCCCCCGTCGTTGTCGTCCGTGAACAGAGGGGCCTATTACCATACAGTACTAACCAGAATTCTATAACAAGAGTGTAATCACCCTTCCTTTCATGTGACATTCTAAATGGTAGTATTCTTTGTAAGTTACCTACACCAACCTTTATTTACCAGATAATATAACTGTGATAAATATACCAGGATTTAGAGTGAGTCCCCATTTCGTCTGTGGGGTGCAACTTATTTACATAGTCTTTGTTGTCTCCTGATTACATTAGCTTGAGGGGGGTTTTATGACCTGTAACTGTTCTCCTACATACCGTTTGGGTAAGCAGTCTTCTTATGAGAGGGAGTTGGTGTAGAATGTCTGTTTCTCCTACATTATGACTCTCTAATTATTCACACCTATTAATTATGAAATTCAACGTCAATATTTACCACACACACACTAACAACCAATCAGTGAAGGAGATGGAGGACAGCGGAAGGAGACCCGCGCTGCACCTCTGGGTAGAGAGGTAGGACTCAAGTTGTAAACAAGGCTGGCTAGGATAATTAGCTTGCACGGCGCTATTTTATTGTTTACGTGCCGAGTGGGTGTGTGACGTGAATTCTGAGGCCACGGTTATAGTAGTGTGGGGTATACGGTGGACGTTGTTGCAATGTATTGGGGCGGAACAGAGGATTTTATGGTGATATTTAGTACATTGTAAACAAGGCTGGCTAGGATAATTAGCTTGCACGGCGCTATTTTATAGTTTACGTGCCGAGTGGGTGTGTGGCGTGAATTCTGATGCCACGGTTATAGTAGTGTGGGGTATACGGTGGACGTCGTTGCAATGTATTGGGGCAGAGCGGAGTATTTTAGGGTCATATTTAGTACATTGTCATGGGATACACCGCTTGCTCTGATTAACTGCTAACGTGCGCGGACTGATGATGACATCAACTCGAGACATTCGCAGCAGCAAAACAAGTCTATTAATAGCTAGGGATGCACGATAATTATCGGGCCGATATCAGCAATTATGACGTCATCCCGATAAACCCGATAACGTTATTAATAGCTCCGATAATATAATATATTTTTTGGTAAAAAAAAATGCGGTGTGTGTGAATTGGAATGAAGTGCGTTTGTTTTGACTGTAGGCTCCTCCCGTTTTGTCAGTACTGTGGTATGACTGACAGCGTGTGGTTTAGGAACAGGGTGTTTTACACAAATCCAGCGCTCCCTTTCTTGGCTGTGACGTAGCCACGCAAGTTTCTGGAAACAGCGCGGACGTTAACAACAAAGATGGCCGCGTCGGTACTCGGAATTTCAGAGGAAAAAGTTTGCTTGCTATTTGTAATAAATGCAATGCAGAAGTTCCACAAGGAGGGAAAAGGGCAACAACTTGCAATACATCCAGCCCGACGGGTCATCTGCCGCATCACCACCGCCACGACGGTGTGTTATTGTGTTAACTTAGAAGCCCACGACGACGCGAGGAGCTAAGCAAAGCTAGCCCCTTTTGTGGCTGTGATGCAACCCTTGGTTGAATACGCAGTCACTTATTGCTCCGTAGTAGCCAGGTTAATTTGCACCACCAAGGACTGCTTAAAAGCTAGCGGCTTGAGCCCTTGGGTCATTTCTGTCAAACTTCTTTAATTTAGCAAACTACTCGTCAATAGGTACAAGCGTGCTCGCGCCGTCGTCGCGGACCCCCAACACCGTGGCGGTGGTGATGCCGCAGGTGACCCGTTGTGGTGGTGATGTGAGGTGGTGATGTGTCCACTCAAAGCCTCTTTTTCAAGGCTCCGCTTTGAAAAAAGAAGAACAAAAAGCTTCGAGCGTCTTAGGTTGGATGCACCACAAGCTGTTGACGGATTGTGAATTTTCATTTGGAAAAATAAATATGGTCACTTTATCAGTCAAAACTGTTGTCTTGGCTTTTGTTTCTGTTGTCTGGTTAGGTCACATTTAAGTTGGTGTTAAGTTATTGTCCTGGGAAGTCTTTTTATGTATTATTATTGTATTGTGATATGTTTTGTTTCATGTTGAAAAAAAAAATTTTATCAGAAAAAATATATACATTAAATACATTTTATAATACAATAAATATCGGTTATCGATATCGGTTATCGGCTTGAGGAGCATAAAGTTATCGGTATCTGTGTCAAAAAAGCAATATCGTGCATCCCTATTAATAGCCCGTCCATCGGCGCCGGGCATAAGAAGTTAATTAAACTTGACAGACATTATATCGACGATAATTATTGATATCGAGTTATATGAAAATAATTTTATAATTTTATCGCGATAACGTTTTTGGCCATATCGCCCAGCCCTACGTCAAACCGCCCCACTACATGCCTGCTGGACCCGATACCCTCCACACTCCTCCAGACCATAGAACCAGACCTCCTCCCATTCCTAACTGCAACCATCAATTCCTCTCTCAACCCTGAACCCCACCATCATAGTTAACTATCGCTCTGTCTCTCTTCTCTCCTTCCTCTCTAAATCACTTGAATGTGCTGTTTCCAACCAGCTCACTGATTATCTAGCGATAGGCCTCTCTGCCCTGTTTCTCCTGGACCTAGGGTTGCCACCTTTGACCAATAGAAATAAGGGACACCTGGCATCGAGCGTGCACGTAGCATGTGCGGAAAAAATATTTGGGCGGTTTTGGGGCGTTTTTTGGGTGAAAATGGACGGATTTTGTCACTATTTTTTTTTTTTAACTTTATTTCGGTTTTAGAGTTAGGGTTAGGGTTATGTTATTTAATTATTTTGGGGAGCCAGCCCCCCAAACTCCTGAAATGCATAGAAATCTATGAAATCTAAATAAAACAATCTATGACATTTATATTAAAAAGAGCTAGCCCCCCAAACCCCTAAAATACATAGAAATCTATGCATTTTGGAACAGTTACTATATATAGTCAAAAAAGCATTTAGTCATACTTAAAGTTTAAAGTGCTTTATTTGCATTTAACATTGTTTAAATAAATTGGCTGAACTATAGCCTCAACTTGAGCATAATACTCATAATACTATGCATATAAAGTGCTGTAAAAACAAAGCCTGGGAACACGTTTACTGAAAGAGGACAATAATACAATGAAACACTTGTGTGACCCAAATTAAAAGATTAATAAAAAATAAAGTGCAAAGAAGGGTAGGCTCCGGGCTGCCAGGGCAGGTAAATAGAAATACTGACATCTAGTTAAAAACACAACCAGATAAATAAGATGTAATATCCCATACCGAATCAATCTCAGGAGATGTTTCAGTCATGAAGAACTGTGACACCTGTGCTTGGGTCCTTATATTTTGGGAATGTTGTTCTCCTGATGCATGCTGTCTGATGTCAGTCAGTCCACCATGCGCCACAGAAAACACACACCTACTGTACATACTTTGCAGTTTGCTTTATAAACATCTCCCTCTTCCCACTCACGTCTGTACTTCTGGAGGCGTTTTGTCTCTTAGCAACGTGAAAGCGTGAATTCTCATTGGTCGGTGAGCTGCTGAGCGCACGCCCATCATACCAGAGTTGCCAAGTCTGTTTATTTTCCGCAACTTTTGGACACACTTTTGCTTGTTTTTGTAGGTCGGCTGGCTCATTTCTCTCACTAAACTGGCAACCTTAAAATACGGGACAAAGGGCGTCCCGTAACAGTTCAATACGGAACGCGTCTTTTAGTTTTCCAATTATGGGACGATTCCGTATTTTAAGGGACGGTGGCAACCCTACCTGGACCTGTCAGCAGCCTTCGACACAGTCAACCATCCTACCTTGACAACCGCTCCTACCAAGTATCATGGAGTGGTACCCTGTCTGCACCCGGCCCCCTACAGACGGGTGTCCCCCAGAGCTCAGCCCTTGGACCCCTCCTCTTCTCTCTATCTCTGGGTAACATGATCACGTCTCATGCCTTCTCATATCACTGCTATGCCGATGACACTCAACTCTTCCTCTCCTTTCTTCCCTCAGATATCCATGTCTATGAGCTACTGTAGGGGTGTAACGGTACGTGTATTCGTCCCACGACTTCACGGTACGGACGTCACGGTTCGGTACATCCAGCCATACGACGAATACATCTCATACGACACTAGGTGAAACTAGGGTTGCACATTTTACAAATGTGGTCTATGGTGGAATGAACTTCCCACCACAGTCAGGACAGCCGAAACCCGCCCAATCTACCATCGTCGACTAAAAACACACTTCTTCAATACATGTTTTCATATTATATAAATACTAAGGCCGGGCCGTTACCGGGCTAAGTTAACGGCAGACTATTATCGCGCGATAAAAGAATTGCCGTGTTAATCTATTCTCAAAATTGGGTCTGGGAGCCAATTACATTAGCTGATGTATACCTGGTCGAATTACTCTGTGTGCGGAGACACGTTGTGAGCGTGTTTGTTTACACACTGCTACTACACTCGCGTCGCCAATAAACATAAAAAGTTCAAGACATTGCGTCGGTCTGAGAGAAGAATCAAGCATCGGAAATACATTTGGCCTGCAGTATTCTGTTGTGGATGGTTAAAACCTTTGTTTACATATTGTGGTGTGGATTAAAACGTTCGTTTTCTGCCTGGCTGAAATCAAGCTGGCAGGCTTGTTCGAAGTTGAACACAGCTAGAACCTCCACCACAAGTCTCTGTAAGTAAGCTAGCTAATGGCTAATGTATCCTTACACTACTGACAAGTATTTTCATATCTATGCCCACCTCTAATAAATACTAACATTTGTACCGTCTTTTACTATTATGCACTCTGCTACTAAGGAATCTACCTTGTCTATATTATTACCTACTATGCTAATATGTACTCAAGACTGTAGCACTCAAGCTCGACACTGTTTGACGAACAATGCTACTTACCCTTAGCTGCCAGAATTGTACCCTTCCTGCTGACTTGTTGTACAGAACTTGTAAATCGCTTTGGATAAAAGCATCAGCTAAATGACTAAATGTAAATGTATTCATATTTTGTTTTAATATGATTAAAAGTAGCCTAAGGAGGAGGTCGGTGTGGTGCAGGAGGACAGCTGGTATTACAGAGAGCTGGTAATACAGGAGGAGGAACGTGGTTGGAAAACGAGAGACGGGTAAGACTTGGTGATCGCCTGTAGTCTTTGATCGTCAGGCCGAGAGGAGGCTCCCTAATGTAGGAGGTGTTCAGGGAGTCGTTTACATCACAGACTCCAAATTCAAAGAAATACACAGAGCATCCGTTCCAAAGGTTTATAGACGACGTGCACTCGAATTCCTCGCATCTCGTCCTCGATTACTCTGTGAAATGTCACAAGGAAATGAGGAAGAGTTGCGAGGAGAATAGGCGGAGGAAACAAAATGTGTTCAAATAAATGGATTATGAAATGGATAATAAATTACTAACTATTTAGGGATGGGTGTGAGTAATCTATTACTCAAGTACTTGCCGTTTCAGGGATGTCCGATATTATCGGCCTACCGATATTATTGGCCGATATTGGCATTCAAATGTAATATCGGAAATTATCGGTATCGGTTAAAAAAAGAAAAGATTTTCTTTATTTTAAATTTTAAATTTTTGATTTATTTAACCTTTATTTACCCAGGCAAGCAAGTAAGAACAAATTCTTATTTTATTTATTGTCAAAAGTATGCATAATGTTGTGTTAATTCCACAACAAGAGATATGTAATGTTAATTACCTGAAATTATTCAGTTTTTTTTTATGGAAACCCTGCATATATCGGTATCGGTTGATATCGGTATCGGAAATTAAGAGTTGGAAAATATCGGTATATCGGATATCGGTAAAAAAGCCAATATCGAACATCCCTAGTTTCAACTGAACTCGAGTGTTTTTTGAGGGTGGTAAATTATTTTTAATTTAAATGTTTTTTATATATATATACGTTCACCAAAAGTGCCTGTTTGTGCCAATGAAACAGAAAACTCGCTCTGAAATCCCACGGGGTGTGAGTTGTTGTAGGAAGCTGGAAGCTGTGGTGCATGGATAGTACACGTAATGTTAACGGAAAACGTTTTTAAAAGATTAAAACAGTGGTTTGTGTTTGTGCATTTCCAAATTGTGCCAATAACATAGACCAGCGGTTCCCAAAGTCGGGGTCGCGACCCAAAGGTGGGCCGCGAGCAGCCACGGGTGGGCCGCGAGATGATTTAAATTTTTTTTTTTTTTTTTTTTTTTGTCAGGCCACTGCACTTAGAAGCAGGCCAGGACAGTGTTTCTAGTTGTATTCTAAAATTCTATTCTATTGTATTCTAAAATGTGACTATATGGTTTTATATTAACTTAATAAATAAACAAAAACGAAAAATCTACTTATTTCAACGAACATTTCAAACTAAATAACAGATTATGCACATAAAACGCTGAAAACAACCGAAGCAACAATAGTATTTTAATGAGGCTATTATTATTATCATTATTATTTTGCAACAAGTTAGCCCTCTCATAAATAGCACATATAAATGAATAACTAACTTGAACTAACTTAATAGGATTGAAGTGATATTTGGCTTAAAAAATCGGTCGCCTGGCAAAAAAAAAAAAAAAAAAAAGCCCGACGATGTGCATTGGGCCGCGGCTCTCTGACGCCTTATTTTCTGGGCCCTGGCCTGAAAAGTTTGGGAACCCCTGACATAGACTATTGATACGGACATGCTGTTCCAAGAGCAGAGAGACCTGTTTCGACTAACAATACACATGAATAATATATTGCTGAGTGAGACATAATAAAATCGGTAGCGTGTGTGTGTGACAATATCTCGTTATTATTGCTGCTGCCATGCACTTGCATTCTAAAAATAGATTTCCCTAAACAATTGCTCGAGCACTACCCGAGTAATTCATGCGAGTACTCGATCTGGGAAAACTCGTGCCCATCCCTAATAATATTACACCATTTTATAGCTTATAGGCTATAGTAACTGATACATGTAAGTGTGAATTTCTCCAGACCTCTCTTGGCAGAACCTGAGGTGTGGCCAACAATAGCAACCCCTGCTGCGGCTGGGTAGCATAGAGGTAGGGTATCGAATCCAGCGATCAGCGGTACCTCCGGCTTGGTCAGTCATGCCTACTAACACAATTGCCAGTGTTACCGGGTGGGAAGCCGGTGGGGTATGTGTCCTGGTCGCTGCAAACAGCGACTCCTGGTCGGTCAGGGCGCCTGGATCTGGGGGAAATAGCGTGAACATCCGTGTGCATTACGTTCCCTCAGTGAAACTCCTCGCTGTCAGGTGAAAAGAAGCGGCTGGCGACTCCACATGTATCGGAGGAGGCATGTGGTAGTTCTACACCCTCTCCAGACCGACAGTGGGGCAATGCGCGCAACGACCAGGATGGGAATTGGCATAATGACTAAATTGGGGGATGGGAGAAAAATACAGAAGAAAAAAAAGAGCAACCCCTCACCTATCCCCACTCAACTCCAACCCACACATCAGACCAAAACAAAGACAAAATGTTTTAAACAAAGTGCAATACCACGCAGGGCTCTTGTGCCTAGAGGTCACCGTTTGATGACATTACAGATTCTACCTTCAGAAATGGTTGCAATGGTTCAGTTTCTGAGTCAGAGGGGACTTGAGGATGGAGGATGCATGCTGACAGATTCACTCACAGAGCCGCCAGAATGGAGACAAACACTAGGTGCAGCGAGGACCTATTGCTATACGGGTCAAAGCATGGCATCCTGGAGTGGCTGGGAACGTGTAGTGGTTAGAAAGTCGATGCACACAGGACTGGTTGGGAATTGGGGCTTGAAAGTGGAGGAGAGACAGAACGGTCCTTTTTGTTTAACTATAGGGCTGCACAATTAATCGAAAAAAAAAAAAAAAAACGCAATCTTGATTCATAGACCTATCCAATCTAATTCCTAATTTTTTTTTTTAATTTTTTTTTTAATTTTACTAAATTATGACGAAAAATAAGAAACGTGTGAGAGAATCGTGATCTCAATTCTTAGAGAGAAAAATCGTGATTCACATTTTAGCAAGAATCGTGCAGCCCTTTGACAGACGGACTGCAAACAAGTCAGAGTTCGGGTTGCGGAAGAACCCAATGCTTTATATATATATATATATTTTTTTTTTATTATCTTTTTCCCCCCTCCTTCTTTTTCCCGATTTTTCTCCCATCCCACTGTTAGTCGTTATGCCAATTCCCAACCCCCTTCCTGGTTGTTGCGCACTTTCCCCTACTGTTGGTCCGAGAGGCCGGAGACTGTCACATGCTTTCCTCCGACGCATGTGCAGCCAGCCGGCAGCCAGCCTGGCCGCGCAGATTCTCACCGGGAGAGTGTAACGTGTGGGAGGCCGCACTACCTCTCTCCAGATCCTACCCTTGCTGAGCAGGCGCCCCAACCGAACTGTAGCGGTCGCTGTCCACAACGCCGAGGACCCACCCACGGCTCCCCTCCCCCTAACTCAGCCAAACAAGTTAGTATAGCGATCAGCCTGAGCCAAGGCAATGCTGACTCTCCGGGAGTCGAGCCAATGCTTTATATTTATGTTTATTTATCGAGTTATATAGCTTCACGTTATTTGCTGCAAAAGTCTGATTTCCTTCTGCAACATGATAGCGATAGGAGATATCCACAGATGTATCAGCATATCACAATAAATACGGTCTTGCACGCTGGGTAGATGTCACACTCTTTCATGCCAAAATGAATCATCATATTTTAAAGACTACACACACTATTTTGGCTGTGTTCGTGTTATTCTCATGATGTGTTTGCCATACAATATGGCACAGCGCCACAGCTCATTGGCCACAGTTGTCATTTAATTATAACCACCTGCTATTTGATTACAATCACCTGTTTGCGACCAGGACGTCTGCGATCGAATACTATGAATTATGTAGGATGTGACAAAAAACACTGCTTAGTGTTATATTACAGTTACAGTCTACAGATTGCAGTTAAGAATCTAGCTGGACAAAAGGTGCTCGGTCAGAGAACATGCCGTAGAGCTGAAATGTGCCAAATTGTCAAATCGTAAAAAATTACTGCAAAAATGTTTTATTGCAAAAACATTAGAGTAAGATATTTTTTGGAACAGTGTACCACTCACTCTGGTTGTCTGGCGTGATATCCAAAGTACTTCCTGTGTTTAAAATATTCATGTAAAATCTGAGTGCATGATTCAACCTTTGTTTGGCTCAATTCCAAATATCGTTTCATATCATTTGTTTCTGCTCACATGGCTGCCTTCCTAACCGTCTGTTTGTGCGTGTGTGTGTCTGTGTGTGTGTGTGCGCGCGTGCATGAGAGAGTGTGTGTGTTTGTAGTATTACGTAACGTGAATATTTGCTCTTCCCTCATGGGAGAATCAATATCAAATGCATCCTCTTTCGCTCATAGAACTCATCGTCATGCACACACAGACCGCCTAATTACTCCACTAGTGTCGAGCAGTTGCTTAAACCGATGGCTTTTGCTCATCTTTTCTGGAGGTTAATCCACCTCAAATTATTTCAGCTGGCCCCAGTGTTGTTAATTGCTCGGAGCCATGGCGTGATTCATTAATGAGGGCCACGAGGCGAGGTAAGTGCACTTTGTCCAGTTCCCCGTTCCAAGTCTCCACATCACTGACAGGGCTTAGTGGGAACACCATGGTTATATGGTTATAGACTTATAGTAGCTATGAAAGGGAGGGAGACTGTCATCCGTTGGAACTATAACTCTCTCAACAATGCCATTGTTATGGTAGCGCAGCAGTTTTTTGGCCTTTCGGAAATCACCATCTTCTAAAGGGCCAAGTGCATAAAGATGTCAGCTTCCTTATACGGTTTCATTATTTTCCTATTTGGGCGAACAGTGAAAAGTAGCACCCAGACACCATGGTGTAAAGTAACTAAGTATTTTTACTGCACTGCATTTCAAGGGAAATATTGTACTTTTTACTCCACTACATTTATCTGAACCCATCAGTTACTAGTTACTTTGAAGAAAATTATTTTGCATAGAAAACATAATAATGTATATAACATAATATATACAAATAAATTCAAAGAATATATACGATAAGATTTAGATAAGATTTGTTTATTAAGGACAATGCAAATTAATTAACATCATTTACATGAGTGTATGCATAACATCACAGCATGATAAGGACGTAAATATGCCGGGAATAGCACAGGGCTAATTTCCACCCGTAGTCCCAACATAAACAAACACAAAACGGACCTTACAACGTTCATTCATAAAAACTGACATCACTGACATGACCACACTAACATGACATTCAGTCATTCAGTACAACATCACTAACATCCCTAATGAGTGCATATTTGGCTGTCTAACGTTCACATTTGAAGCATTTCAACTCCAAGAGGACGTAATCAGAGCAGCATAACTGGACCACATACCACTCTAACATAACATTTAACCAGAGCAGCATAACTAGACCACACACTCTAACATAACATTTAACCAGAGCAGCATAACTAGACCACACACTGTACCACTCTAACATAACCTTTAACCAGAGCAGCATAACTGGACCACACAATGTACCACTCTAACATAACCTTTAACCAGAGCAGCATAACTGGACCACACAATGTACCACTCTAACATAACCTTTAACCAGAGCAGCATAACTGGACCACATACCACTTTAACATCACCTTTAACCAGAGCAGCATAACTGGACCACATACCACTTTAACATCACCTTTAACCAGAGCAGCATAACTGGACCACATACCACTTTAACCTATAGAGTGTGGATACACAAACGTCATGTATAATGTGTACTTTTACTTTAAGTACATTCAATAGCAAATACTTCTCTACTTTAACTTTTTTTTGTATAATTTTTCAATTATTTGAACAAACATACATATACCAAAATATAGACAGTGATTATTGAAATAAACATACAAATTAAACACTCAATTATTCAGACTAATATACATACATACAGACATAAATGTATAGACATCCAATTATTCTAACAATAGACATCCAATTATTCTAACAAAGTCTTCTCTACTTTTACTTAAGTATAATTTGAATGGAGGACTATTACTTTGACCAGAGTACTCATTTATCTGAGTATTTCTACTTTTACTTAAGTAAAGGAACTGTGTAGGCCTACTTCTTCCACCACTGCCCAGACATTAACATGCATTATTACCGGTCGTGCTGAGGAAAGATAAGACGGAGTGAACGCTTATCATTGGTTTGTTTGCTGGTGGGTTACAATGAAATGATGACTGATTAGTATTGATTGGTGATGTCAGAGAGACTCCAAATCACATCCTGTGTTCTACTTGGTCATCAGTAGCATGGCCCTCAGGGGCCCACCACCCCTCCCCTTCTCACCACCAGATGGTTTGTGACCCAAGCCTTAGTTTTGACACACTATCAACAAATGCGTTGGGGACCAGGGTTGCCAGGTTGCCAGGTACCCAGGTGGGGTATCTCTCGGGGTCTTTCTGTGTGGAAAAAAGAGATAAACCCAATGGAAAAACATGCGGAACAGATCACTAACGCTGTCGCGTCCCTGACGAAGACGGACAGGAGCACTTGGATTGGTCCCTGGGTGCGGCCCCACACGCCCATTTTCTGCTCCCGGGCTGCCCTTGGGGGGGAAGGGCGACGGGATGGGTCAAGCGCAGAGAGGAGATTTAATTGGTGACCCAAAAATGTGTGTGTGTGTTCCTGTGTGTGTCGCCCATCTTGCATGTTTGTGTTCACTGCATGACAATGAAGCAATGTGTGCTACAAATAAAGACTTCTAAATTAAGACAAATAAAGATTTCTTGATGATCAATTCATCCATTTATGGAGATACCTTTATTGAATAATTTCATATATTAATTTCCTTTTTATAAATTTTTTTTTTTTTTTTATTGGTTGGGGCCCCTACGTGGACTTGATTTTCTTGTAGAACTAGTCGGCTCTGTTGCAGATGTCCAACATGTTATACTGTACTGTATGTAATACTCTGTGGACTAGCATCTGTACAGTAGCCTGTGTACTGTGTGCCTCTGGCCTCCTCTTACTATCCTTTCACCTGTGATCCTAACCAATTGTGTTCTAACAGCAATCACGTAACACAAATAATACTATTTTCATTCATTTCTTTATTTAACCTTTATTTGACCAGGATAGTCACTTGAGATCAAGATCACACTGGTGTAATAATCATGCAATGGAGGCTGCTGTGCATGTAGGTGCAAATGTAACAGTAAAGTGCAATAGTAATATACAGTACAATGTACAGGTGATTAAACTGGGTATAAAATATATAAATGAGTTATACTGAGTATAGTGCTAATCAGATGTATGTACAGAGTTGTAGTATTAATATATACAGGCATATAGACACTATGGTAGTAGTCATACTGGCCAGCAGCGTGACTAGTAAGATATGTACAGATATTGTATCTACACTACAGACATGCAAAAAGGATTATATGCAGGTAAATTATGTACTACTGACAGATATATATGTATACCGTACCAGTCAACAGTTTGGACACACTTTTTCATTCAGTTCAATGAGAAAGTGTGTCCAAACGTTTGACTGGTACTGTATATTTATATAAATATATATATATACATATATATATATGGTATATACAGCATTATTGTGCATTCTATTGTGCAGAATTGTATGGGTTATATATGCAGGTGTATAAGTAGGTATATAGAAGGATTTATATGCCGGTGATTAAACTGTATAAAATATATAAATGAGTACTAGCTACTGGGTATAATAGTGCTAATCACATGTAGTTGTATTAATATGTACAGTGATACAGGTATGAAGACATTTATTATTTGTGTTTGTGTATTTATTATTATCTATTGATATTAGTAGAACACTGAGAGCTTGTTTACGTTTGTATTTCCTTATTCCACCATCTTGGATCACACTGAATCAGGTAAGCATCACATGTGACAGGTACGTACGTATCTGTCGTCTGTCAGGAGGTTTCACTACAAAACTGCGCTAAAGGCAGGGGTGTAAAAAGTACCCAGAAATTATACTTAAGTGAAAGTATGGGTACCGTCTCAAAATCGTACTCAAGTAAAAGTGAGAGTATCTGGCTAAAAACACACGTTAAAAGTCAAAAAGTTTCTACTTTTAAATGTACTTGAGTACTAAAAAGTAAAAGTAAAAACTTTTTTTTAATTCCGGGGCAATGAAATGTTCCGTTTCGTCCTCTTTCCATCACTCGTATCTTCTGTAGCTCGTCACTCTGACTGTCTATTCTTCTGATAGCAGGTGTTTAATCCCCAAAGATCCCCGCTTTCTAGTCTTGCACAAGGACCAATCGGCATGAGTATGGGCGGGTTAATTTTCCATTGATGGGGATTTGATTGGCTGTTTTTAAATAAAGTGCGGCCGCAGGATTGATAACGTTAACGTTAGTTCGGCCAGAGAAACAAATATACTAATTAAAATAGTTGGACCTGCGAGATTTGTACTTTGTAGGTCTGCATTTTAAATGTAGTAAGGAGTAAAAAGTATGTTTTCTTTCTCTGAGTATACAAACCTAATAATACTTGAGTAAAGTACAAATCCCCAAAAACAGTACTTAACCCTTTACCGGCCAAGTAACCATTTTTGGCCACTTCCCCATATGATATATTTAGCCAGGTGGGAGAGGGGGGGATCTTTAATCTATGAAAAAAACATCTTCCAGCCAATCAGCACAGGTCAGGCTATGACACAGATATTGTCACCATCCCATCTGACCAATCAGGATAGACCCTGGGGATCTGCAACGTCCTTCTTTTCACTTCACACTGGTGAAGTGACATAGTGTCCATTTTTAGACATATGCCCGATGCATCTAGTCAGTCACACTTAGGGTATTACTTCAACCATGTAGTACCCTGTAGTGCCATGTAGTACCCTGTAGTACCATGTAGTGCCATGTAGTACCCTGTATTGCCATGTAACCTGTAGTACCATGTATTGCCATGTAGTACCCTGTATTGCCATGTAGTACCCTGTATTACCCTGTGTAGTACCCTGTAGTACCATATAGTACCCTGTGTAGTACCATGTAGTACCTTGTAGTACCATGTAGTGTCATGTAGTACCATGTATTACCCTGTAGTACCATGTAGTACCCTGTAGTACCATGTAGTTATATAGTTTTGTCCGCTATTCTTCTTTGGGCCTTTATCTGCTACTGTTGCCATGGCAACGCAGATTCAAGAAAACTCCCAATACATTTGATTATTTATTTTATGTTATGAATCAGCCTGCCAAGTTTCATAGATATGCCCCCTAAGGAAAAATATGCCCCATAGCCCCCACATTTTTAGGGTACCGGTCGAGGGCCTGTTCACGGACACTTCAGTTAACCTTAATTTACAGGGGGGAAATCTTCTTCTTTTCTTTTTTTTTTCAAAATTTTAATTACTTTTGAAATAGCGCCAAAATAACATTCTAGGGTTGAAATTGTGAATTTCCAGGTATTTCAAGAAGTGACCGGTAAAGGGTTAAGTATTGTAACAAAGTACAATTACTCAAGTACTTTACACCCCTAGTTATTAGTCTGTCTGCCTGTGACCAGAGGAACGACCACATTACAGCCGTCTGTCTGCCTGTGACCAGAGGAACGACCACATTACAGCCGTCTGTCTGCCTGTGACCAGAGGAGGAACGACCACATTACAGCCGTCTGTCTGCCTGTGACCGGAGGAGGAACGACCACATTACAGCCGTCTGTCTGCCTGTGACCAGAGGAACGACCACATTACAGCCGTCTGTCTGCCTGTGACCAGAGGAGGAACAACCACATTACAGCCGTCTGTCTGCCTGTGACCAGAGGAGGAACGACCACATTACAGCCGTCTGTCTGCCTGTGACCAGAGGAACAACCACATTACAGCCGTCTGTCTGCCTGTGACCAGAGGAGGAACAACCACATTACAGCCGTCTGTCTGCCTGTGACCAGAGGAGGAACAACCACATTACAGCATGGGTTGGCCCCTTCCTACCTAACCAACCTACTCCACCCCTACACTCCAGCAGCACGAGGCCTCCGCTCCTCCGACTCCGACCTCCTCACCATCCCCCGCACCGGGCGTTCCACACTGGGAGACCGAGCTTTCGCTGTAGCTGCCCCCCCAGGCTGTGGAACTCCCCTCCCCTCTCCCCCTCCATCCGAGGCTCTGACACCATCGACCTCTTCAAAACCCACCTAAAAACCCACCTGTTCACACTTGCCTTCACGCAACATGGCCCTGCTCCCAAGTGGTCCACCCCTGACTCTTGCATATATCGGTATCGGTTGATATCGGTATCGGAAATTAAGAGTTGGACAATATCGGTATCGGTAAAAAAGCCAATATCGAGCATCCCTAGTTTTTTCCTGTTGTTACTATACACATAATATTCATCATTTTATTTTTTTTTATCTTTTATTTTTTCTAAATGTTTACCCTTTCCTTGTACAGTGTCCTTGAGTCTGAGAAAGGCGCTTCTCTCTTAAAATCCAATTTATTATTATTATTACAGCCGTCTGCCTGTGACCGGAGGAACGACGCCCGGGTGCAACACTGTGGACTCTTGGGGAGGAAATTAACCTTAAACGATATCACACCAGCTTTCTGAAAGTTCCACCATCGCTTCCTCTCCAGATTCACACACACACACACACACACACACACACACACACACACACACACACACACACACACACACACACACACACACACACACACACACACACACACACACACACACACACACACACACAAACATGCGCACTCTCACACACAACCACATTCACCTTCAGCTTTATTATGGCTACCTAGCGCTCGAAAACAATTGATCAGCGGTGAGTCATTCGGCACCTTATCAGATGGCCATTGTAGCACGGCTGTTAGGTCTTGTATTTATCACTTAAGCTCCGGGCCCAACATCATCGCCTGAGAGGGATTTTCGGCGATAAAATACCACGGGTAGATGAGCATTAGAGCAGGTGACTCATGCCGCCCGCAGAACCTCGAGGGAAATCATGATTCCACATTTAATTCGGGTGTTTCGCTCATTTCCTCCCTTTTTAAAGACAAACTGAGAGCAGTCTATGAACTCTTCTCTTCTAATAAAGATGCGTTTGTCGCTGCCTCTCCTCGGCGCCTGCCGTCTCAGAGCGACTGTAGCGGAGCTGCTGACGATGGCTTCCAGGATAACCGCAACCCAGAGAAGCGTACTGTTGAGATGGGAGCTGTCAAGCATGCGATGTGCAGCGACCGCGTGGGATTCACAGCGGTTGGCCTCTTGTCATGGTTGTGTGGTAGGTAGCTTAATGATAGGTGTGATACAGGACAGGTGACAGAAACAGACAACCAGACAAAGACTGACTAGGGGAACAGGACTGAAATACACAGGGGGATAATGGCTAATTACTAAAAACAGCTCCTGACATCCACCAGGTCGACGGGAGCATGTCTATGTTCCCCGGGTCCTATGTTCCCCGGGTTCTATGTTCCCTGCTTTGATTGATTGATTGATTGAACATTTTAGACCACCAGCCCTGATTCCAAACTCTAACCTTAACCAGTTCGAAAGAGGGCCTAAGCTTAACCATTCGAAACAAGGCGGACATTAATAATTAATAAAATAATAAAAATTAATAAAATGTTCAATCTATTAATCAATCAAAGCGGGGAACATAGGGATGATCCCAGGTCGACCAGGAAGGAGAGCCCTGCCGCGGCCGCAAACGCCCAGGGACCAGGAAACGCAGGCAGGCAGGCAGAACAGGAACACACTGGAGAACACTGCTTCTTAGATGGCAGCCAACCAGGTGGGAGCTGGGAAGTAGGTGAGCTGGGGGCCAGAGGTGGAATAGCAGCAGGGACCGGAGTGGCACTGGGTGGCCACTGCACAAATGAGGAGAGATGCTCTGCCACCGTGTCCGTGGCAGGAATGCCATCTGCATTAGCCCCACCGGCCAGAGCTCAGGCCCTCTCGGCCCCAGCCTACACATTGAACACTGGGAGACGGGTGGAAGAGTATAGACTATAGAGGCTGGGGCCAAAGGGGTGCTCGACAGCCGAGGCTTCAAGGTGACATACCGGAGCTGAAGTATCTCCTCAAACAGCTGCCAGTGGGGCTTTGTATGGTCCATTTTACATTTAAATGTAATAATGATAATAATTACTTTATTTATATAGCACCTTTCATGCATGGATTGCAGCTCAAAGTGCTGCACGGCAAATAGCATCAAATGAACATAGGCATAACATGAGCATACAGTTGACAGAATAAAAGCAATGTAGAAAGTGCAGACATAAGAATAGGCATAAAATAAGTACAGTGTTGCTCGAAAGCATGTGAACCCCCCCCCCCGGAACAGCCAGTCCCCCAAACACCGCACACATCCATCCCCATCCAAGACACACCCCCTCGCTTTTATCCAAAGCGACTTACAAGTTCTGTACAACAAGTCAGCAGGAAGGGTATGTTGAGAATATGAATAACTTACTCAGTGGAATGGATCCGGTTAATACGATTTATTAACTCAGAGTGATCAATACATACAAAATAGTCAGAGATATGGCTGAAAGGCTCTCCTCCAGGCTACTAGCTAGGACACCAGGAAGTGAGAGACAGAATAGAGAGAGGAGCGCTCCTTTATAGGGGGGGGGACAACTGTAGATTTGGGGAAGGGGAGGGGGTAAACATTTGGGGGGAAGGGTGAACACCTCACTTGAGGGAGAGGACAGTATTAATCCTCCACAGCTACATTTCTGGCAGCTAAGGGTAAGTAGCATTGTTCATCAAACAGTGTCGAACTTGAGTGCTACAGACTTGAATGCATATTAGCATAGTAGGTAATAATATAGGCATGGTAGATTCCTTAGTAGCAGAGTGTAGTGAAAGGTACAAGGTTAGTATTTTTAGTCGTCTGTGGTGAATTGTGCAGGGTTTCGGCTGTCCTGACTGTGTTGGGAGGTTCGTTCCACCATTGTGAATGGAGAACAGCTTGCTGTGATGATCCCCCAGTGTGTTTGAGGTGGCTTGAAGATGCAGAGCGGAGGGGTATGGAGGGTGTGTAGTTAGAGACTATTGACCGGAGGTAGGAGGGAGCCGTTCGATGGTATGGTCAGATCGTTTTGTAATGATTTCTGACATGGACCCAGGTTGGAGGTGCAAAGGATTTACTGTAGAAACAGGCAGATTACAAAAGGGAAACTCAAAAGGTGACAGTCTAGCGGTAAAGCGAGTGATTACAGATGGACAACAACAGGTGGGAGTGATGACGGATGACGAACAGCTGGTGAAGACGGGAGACACAGGCGCACGTGGGAAAGCACCTCTTCTGGATCTGGGAGGAAAACGGAGAGAGAGAACAAGAGGGGGAGCTCGCCACCGTGACGCCTATAGGACAGGTTAGTCAGGTTGAGAAAATATGATTTGTTTTCGTTGTTCTTTTGAAACTGACATTGTTAATGTTGCGCCTTCGTCCGCTACATCAATCATCACACCGACCAATGATTTAATCGTTGTCTCTTCCTTTGTTTGTCTTATAATAATAATAATAACTTTATTTGTATAGCACTTTTCATACAGAGGTTGCAGTTCAAAGTGCTTCACAACAGTAAAAAATACAGGCATAAGCGAGCATAAAAAGATAGACGGGTAGAATCACAGTGTTTCACATTAGGATCTAGCATCCCAATAGGCTCTCCGCTTACAGTTTTCAGTAACACAAATAGTAAAAATAGTTTAAAATGATTCAGTTTAAAAATAGTCAAAAAATTATAAAATAGAACGGACATAAAAAATACAGGCATGAGCGAGCATAGCAAGATATGGCAAATCACAGTGTTTCACATTAGGATCTAGCATCCTAATAGGCTCTCTATTCAGTAATACTCCTGTAGTTCATGAACAAATAATCACAGTGTTTCACATTTGGATCTAGCAAATAATAAGAATAAAATGATTCAGTTTAAAAATAGTCATAAATAATCCTGTATGCATCGTTGTTTAGTGTGTATGTGTGTTTATTGTGTTGTGTTGAGTCAGACTTCAAGGTTACATTGAGAATAAGTCACTTGTGTAAACTGACCATCAGGCTTTATGCAACGTTGCGGTGTGTCCTCACTGTCCCATGGTCCTATAGGCCAGTGGTTCCCAAAGTCGGGGTCGCGACCCAAAGTTGGGCCGCGAGCAGCCACGGGTGGGCCGCGAGATGATTTAAAAAAAAAAAATTGACGCCTTATTTTCTGGGCCCTGGCCTGAAAAGTTTGGGAACCCCTGCTATAGGCTGTATGCAGTGTGTCCTCACTGTCCCATGGTCCTATAGGCTGTATGCAGTGTGTCCTCACTGTCCCATGGTCCTATAGGCTGTATGCAGTGTGTCCTCACTGTCCCTTGGTTCTACACATCAGGCTGTATGCAGTGTGTCCTCACTGTCCCATGGTTCTACACATCAGGCTGTATGCAGTGTGTCCTCACTGTCCCATGGTCCTATAGGCTGTATGCAGTGTGTCCTCACTGTCCCATGGTCCTATAGGCTGTATGCAGTGTGTCCTCACTGTCCCATGGTTCTACACATCAGGCTGTATGCAGTGTGTCCTCACTGTCCCATGGTTCTACACATCAGGCTGTATGCAGTGTGTCCTCACTGTCCCATGGTCCTATAGGCTGTATGCAGTGTGTCCTCACTGTCCCATGGTTCTACACATCAGGCTGTATGCAGTGTGTCCTCACTGTCCCATGGTCCTATAGGCTGTATGCAGTGTGTCCTCACTGTCCCATGGTTCTACACATCAGGCTGTATGCAGTGTGTCCTCACTGTCCCATGGTTCTACACATCAGGCTGTATGCAGTGTGTCCTCACTGTCCCATAGTTCTACACATCAGGCTTTCTCACCCTCGGGATCGGGACCCCAAGAGTGGGTGTGAAAATGGGTTCCCCTGAGTCAAGCATCTGAATCATTCATTTGGAAATGAAAAATGAAGTAAGTCCAACCACTAACGAGCTTAATTTGTGTCCTACTTACAGGTAAAACAAGAGCAAATCCACAATAGCTGCGACGGCATACATGCATCCATTCACACACTCATACACACACACACACACACACAGTTGACCCCGATACCAACTTTCAGCCCCCGAGGGTGAAAACTGTGGTCGCTAGAGGGTGGGGACTGGGCACACTTCTGTGGGCCAACCAACAGAGTGAGCTACAGAGCTGCTGGTCGCAGCTACACATTATTTAGCACTCTTTCATAAGGTAAACATCAGTAATGATGTGACGTAAATGTTCTGTGTGGTAGTAAGTCATACTGGCGGGCAGCGTAACTACCAACAAACATTACCAATGTAAACAAACGTTTTATAGCCATAAACTACAGCAAAATATGTTTTTAAAAACTCATGTTTTCTAGTGTTAATCAACTAGAGAATGAAAACATGTCTCCATTCCTAATTTATAAAACGTTTGCTTGTCTATCCATTTGTTTACATTTGAATATATATATATGGATTGAGCCTTTTAACGAGAACTGACCGCATAAACTGTCAGGGAAAGTATTGACGGTAGCGTCAATACTGTAAAGGTCAGTCATTAGCGCTGTGCAGGGAGGCTTATTTGTTATTAGCTGACAATTATGGGTGGGCACCACCACATGGATTTCTGTTTACCACGCAGATGCCTGTAAGAGTACAGCTTTAGACTATGAATTCCACAATGAATATTGGATCTGATCTAACAACTCTCAACTACGGCCTGCAATAGATACACAAGCAGGTGCATATACTCTCACCGTCACGTGCACACTCAATTCAAGAGATTTGTATTCGCCATATGCACAGTTAAACAGACAGTTACGCCGTACAATGAAAATCTTACTTTGCTAGTCCCCCCTTCACACAGAATCACAAAATATAGACTTAAACTAGAATTAAAAATATTAAGAAAAAGTTTTCTCAATGCTAAAATAAAGAATCTTAAAAAGATAAATAAAGTATAAAAATAAGACACGAGTAAGGGCGGCTGGGTGGCGCAGCGAACATTGCGCTCGTCACCAACGCAAGAGACACCGGGTTCGAATCTGGCTGTCTGCGTTGCCTCCAGCTTGGGCCGGCCGTCATACTGGCTCAATTGGCAGAGCCAGCGGGTGGAAGTCGATGGGTGGTAATCTGGACGTTGTGGACAGCGACTCCTACAGGTCGGTTGGGGGACGCCTGCACAGCAGAGACAGGAAATAGCGGGGGTAGTGTGAGCCTCCCACACGTTACACCTCACCAATGAGAGTCCGCGCTGGCAGGTGAAAAGATGTGACAGGCTGCCTCCTCGTGTATCGGAGGGGACACGTGATGCAAGGCTTCTATCCTCCCTACAACCGGCCAGTGGGGGGCATATGCGAGCAACGTTCAAGACAGGGGAGGGGAGAATTGGAAACAGCGAAATTGGGATGGGAGAAAAATAAGGAGAAAAAGTGGATAAAAAAAAAATTAAATAAGGCACGAGTGACAGTAACAGTATTGCACATTCAGTTCACAGTGTAGTGGTACAGTAGAAGGATATAAAGTGCACTATGCATCGTTGCAAATATTTCAAATAATGGTAGAGGAGGTGACAGTGAAGTCATAGCAGCAGTACACACATACATGAAGATGAACGCCATGCACAGATGATTGCATACCACCACCAGTGTGTCTTGATCTGTAATGATTAATGATACATTAATCATTGGTGTCACAGTATACCTCTGTCATCTTTCTCATCAACAATCTGAGAACTTTTATTGGAGTATTGATTCACGCTTGCAATTGTTGCTGCAAAGAATATTTCCAGTACAGAAGTTAAAGGTAAATTGTTTCACTTTTTCTGTGCAAAACCCCAGAACCAGGGGTCACATTGTCAGGAAACCAGCAGATTCCATTCCATTGACTTCGATGTAAAAACTGCCTGCAGAGCTCTGCGCTATTGTTCTTCTGTGGAGACCGCGGTGGCGTCACGCTACGCCCCAGGTGTGCCACTCTCTTCGCTGCACTAAAAGTTCAATTTATTTCAATTTTGACCGCGGCTTGCCGCTGGCCTTTTTCAAAGCACTATGAGCTTATACGGCTTTATTTGGTATACTGAGAAATTCATCCTCTCTGTGATTTGGAGTTTCCTACCACATTTAAAAACTCCCCACGATCTTGGCAGGATCCCACACTGTATCATGGTGAGAGAGGAGAGCAGAATGCTGATCCTACTGTATGCAAGCATCCTCTCCCAATAGCATCTCAACGTTACCTCTGTACAGAACAGTGCACGGAGCCCAATTTGGCTACTATATACCCCTCTTATACAAAATATTAGCATTGCCAAGGCAATTATTGATGGTTCAAGGAGCTAATTGCTCCTGCTTAATCTGAGTTTCACAGGTTGTTAAGGATTTGGAAAATCACCAGTTGTATCTACTTCGTAGCCTGTTCCTAGCTGCGGTAGCGGCTGGTCCAGGTGTCTCTATGTCACGTTAAGACTCTCACCTAATGAAGCTCATTGCCCGGCATCATGAAATACGACCATTGAGTGCTGCTAAGCAACAGGCACATTTGCACAGCACAGCACACAGCACCAAAACCACCTCCCCGTAAGAAACCCAGGCTGCCTGACCCGGCCAGACCCGCTCTCCCTCTCTCCCGTACACTTGATTTATAATGAGGAGATACGTTGTCTTAGCCCGAGCAGGACTCTCACATTTTTCTACCCTGGGTATTTCTGTGGAAAGGAGGCATGTTGACTGTCTGTGTGGATACATACAAATTCCCTCCTGTATGTATGTGTTCCTATAGCAGGTTGTTTAAAACCCTTTCACTGCCACACTACCAAACGGTTAACCCTTTCACTGTGACAATACACAGAAGGTTAACCCTTTCACCGCCACACAACAGCAGGGTTAACCCTTTCACTACCACACTACGGAAGGTGAACCCCTTTACTATCACACTACCGACGGTAAGGCAGGCAGGCCTCACTACTAGTGGTCAGCAGTTCCCCTCGTGGATCCTGGCAACCAGGTTTATTTCTCTTCTTTACTTGGCTCGGGGCTCACTGTTAATCCTGAAGACGGTGGACAACTGCATCGTGAGCGCTCTGCAGGCCCACCACCTCTCCTGTGTGTCTGCATCGTGAGCGCTCTGCAGGCCCACCACCTCTCCTGTGTGTCTGCATCGTGAGCGCTCTGCAGGCCCACCGCCTCTCCTCCTGTGTCTCTGCATCGTGAGCGCTCTGCAGGCCCACCGCCTCTCCTCCTGTGTGTCTGCATCGTGAGCGCTCTGCAGGCCCACCACCTCTCCTGTGTGTCTGCATCGTGAGCGCTCTGCAGGCCCACCGCCTCTCCTCCTGTGTCTCTGCATCGTGAGCGCTCTGCAGGCCCACCGCCTCTCCTCCTGTGTGTCTGCATCGTGAGCGCTCTGCAGGCCCACCACCTCTCCTCCTGTGTGTCTGCATCGTGAGCGCTCTGCAGGCCCACCACCTCTCCTGTGTGTCTGCATCGTGAGCGCTCTGCAGGCCCACCACCTCTCCTGTGTGTCTGCATCGTGAGCGCTCTGCAGGCCCACCGCCTCTCCTCCTGTGTGTCTGCATCGTGAGCGCTCTGCAGGCCCACCACCTCTCCTGTGTGTCTGCATCGTGAGCGCTCTGCAGGCCCACCGCCTCTCCTCCTGTGTGTCTGCATCGTGAGCGCTCTGCAGGCCCACCACCTCTCCTGTGTGTCTGCATCGTGAGCGCTCTGCAGGCCCACCACCTCTCCTCCTGTGTGTCTGCATCGTGAGCGCTCTGCAGGCCCACCACCTCTCCTGTGTGTCTGCATCGTGAGCGCTCTGCAGGCCCACCGCCTCTCCTCCTGTGTGTCTGCATCGTGAGCGCTCTGCAGGCCCACCACCTCTCCTGTGTGTCTGCATCGTGAGCGCTCTGCAGGCCCACCACCTCTCCTCCTGTGTGTCTGCATCGTGAGCGGTCTGCAGGCCCACCGCCTCTCCTCCTGTGTGTCTGCATCGTGAGCGCTCTGCAGGCCCACCACCTCTCCTGTGTGTCTGCATCGTGAGCGCTCTGCAGGCCCACCACCTCTCCTGTGTGTCTGCATCGTGAGCGCTCTGCAGGCCCACCGCCTCTCCTCCTGTGTGTCTGCATCGTGAGCGCTCTGCAGGCCCACCTCTCCTCCTGTGTGTCTGCATCGTGAGCGCTCTGCCGGCCCACCGCCTCTCCTCCTGTGTGTCTGCATCGTGAGCGCTCTGCAGGCCCACCACCTCTCCTGTGTGTCTGCATCGTGAGCGCTCTGCAGGCCCACCGCCTCTCCTCCTGTGTGTCTGCATCGTGAGCGCTCTGCAGGCCCACCGCCTCTCCTGTGTGTCTGCATCGTGAGCGCTCTGCAGGCCCACCGCCTCTCCTCCTGTGTGTCTGCATCGTGAGCGCTCTGCAGGCCCACCGTCTCTCCTCCTGTGTGTCTGCATCGTGAGCGCTCTGCAGGCCCACCGCCTCTCCTCCTGTGTGTCTGCATCGTGAGCGCTCTGCAGGCCCACAGCCTCTCCTCCTGTGTGTCTGCATCGTGAGCGCTCTGCAGGCCCACCGCCTCTCCTCCTGTGCTTCCTGCAACATCTGCGCCCCCATAATAGATATTCACTCAGGGCTGCTCATGTATTTAGTTTTAAATATTTTATTTTATACATGACAGGGGGATGCAATTGATTTGGTTTTGGCCGAATGCATCTGCTTCATGTACTCCCAGTGCAACGCCGTAATCTATGAAACAAATCAAATGTATTTGTAAGGCCCGACAACACACCGTTAATGTCCCCATGGGCCGGACACTCGTCTTCTTTAAACGAGTCAAGAAGAAACATCACAATAAATCGAGAACAAAACAAAAACACCATGAAATCCAAAATAAAATGTAAAATAAATAAATTAATGCAACACTCCCAGACATACCCCACGCGAAGGTAAGGGAAAAACTCACTAAAAACCTAGCAATAGGAAAAAAGCTCCACAGGCAGTGTGGAGGGGAGAAACCTTAGAAGGGCCGTTCAAGGGGGGATCTCCCTTCTTAGATGTCGGTGATAGTAGTGTTGCTATAAAACAGGTGAAACAGTTGGTAAGTATGTACATATATGTGTAATGAAACACAAATAAGTACATGCAATAGTAACTGGAGTACATAAGACAATTTTGAAAGATTGAAAATGGAGATGATGACGGATCCAACACCTACTGTACATCTCCTCTAGCAAACAGAACGCACACTATATCCTCCCTACAGTACATATAAGTACTATATCCTCCCTACAGTACATATAAGTACTACTAACAAGTGGTACAGTAGCTGAGGCTGTGGACGGTGAGAAGCAGAGCACATACAGATATACTGAACTCAAACTGCAAAGAAACAGACTAAGACATAATGTAAACTCCATGAGCAAAACTGCAAAAAAGAATTTCATCAATGACAAAACTGAGGAAAACAAAAATAAACCCTGTGAACTTTGGAAATTACTCAATAATCAACTAGGCTGCAGTAAAAAAAACTTAAAACCAGATTTTCAAACATAAACATAAAGACAGACAACGCGCTCACCACAGACAAACTGGATGTAGCCAATTACTTAAACATTTTCTTCACAAACATAGCCACAACACTGGTAAATAAACTACCCTCCCACTCAGGGCATTTTGGGGTAGAACACATCATAGCCTACTACAATAACCTAGGGTTCCGCAAAGACGATTTCAAACTAGAAATGGTAACAACAGCTGAGGTACTCAAAAAACTGAGCGCCCTCCAACCTAACAAGGCCACTAGCCATGACAACATCCCCTCCAAATTCCTCAGAGACTCAGCAGCCGCCATCACCCCAGTCATCACACACATAATAAACCTCTCCATAAAACAGGGACACGTACCCAAAGACTTCAAAATTGCGAGAGTAACCCCCCTGCACAAAAAGGGCAGCAAATTAGACCCAGGCAACTACCGCCCTGTTTCTATTCTTACCTCCATCTCGAAAGTCATGGAAAAAATAGTATACGAACAGGTCGAAAAGTACCTTGTGGAAAAAGATCTAATCTACGAATTCCAATCTGGCTTCAGAACATCCCACTCCACTGACACATGCCTTCTCTATTTGAACGACCACATCAAACAAGAGGTGGACGCAGGCAAATACTGGTGGTCATGCTGGACCTACAAAAGACAAGCTAAAAGCAATTGGTTTTGATTTGAGTTTATCAGTGAGCTGGATGCATTCCTACCTGGAGGGGAGAGAACATATGGTGGAGGTAAACGGTACCCTATCCCCCCCTCCCCCCCCTCCCAGTGAGCTGTGGTGTTCCATACTACGTAGGACCGCTACTGTTCCTAATTTATGCAAATTACATGCTGGTCTCTGACAAGAACAAGTTACAGGTTGAAAAAACCCTCAGCTCGGAGGAACTAGGCAGAATCTGCACCTGGCTCGCTGATAACAAACTATCATTACACCTGGGTAAAACAGAGTCCATTCTCTTCGGATCAAATAACAAACTCAGCAAGACAGACGGCTTCTCAGTTACAGTGGGTGACAATATTGTCACAACCTGGGTTCCATCCTAGAGGCAAATCTTTCCTGTGACAAAATGGCATCCAATGTAATCAAAAAAGTCAACCACCGAACTAGATTCCTGTACCGGATCTCCTCTCTGGTAAACAAGAACCTGAAGACTCTAGCAGGAGCACTCATTCAAGGGTACTACGACTATGCTTGCACCTCATGGTACCAAAGTACCTCAAAGGCACTAAAACAAGATTACAAACATCACAAAACAAACTGGTCAGACTACTGCTTGACCTTACTCCTAGAACCCACCTCACCCCTGCCCACTTTGACAACCTAGGATGGCTTAGAGTAGACGACAGAGTACAGCAACTTGCAATGGGCCTGGTCTACAAGATACACTACACAACTAAGGTACCCATGTACATGTCAAAATACTTCCCAAAGTATAATGTGGAACGTCCTACCCACAGCTGTAAAGGAATGTGAATCACTACCCACTTTCAAAACCACTCTCAACGAGCACCTACGGGAGACTGCAATTCGAAACTGGTCCCTGTAAATGTCTAAACCCAACCACCTCCAATGTACAGTCCCCCCCACACCCCCCACCCGCCTACCAAACCCCCCCCCACCCAACCACCTCCAATGTACCAGATCCAGATCGTTTTCGTGTGATTTGCTTAGTTTTCGAGATACTGTAGCTGCCGTCACTATAACCCTTTCACTGCCACACTACCAAAATGGTTAACCCTTTTCACTGCGACACGACAAAGGGTTAACTGTCTGTAGTGTGGTAGTGAAAGGGTTAACCTTCTGTAGTGTGGTAGTGAAAGGGATAACGCAATGGAGCTGAATGGCACTCGGCTTGTGGTGATCAAAGCACCAAAGAAATACTCTGGAAAAACTCAAAAGCAATACACAGACCTTGTTGTGAGCAGTTTCATGTAGGAGGAACTATTTTCTACCGGAGTACACCCCCCATCCATTATTATATCTCAAAAATGTACCTCCATTATCATTATCTCCAAAACTCAGTGAATCACACCGAAGCGATCTGGATGGTAAGGGGGAAAGTGTGTTTTTGTTTGTATTTTTATTTAGTGAAGTGTGGCCTGTGATTGGTTGACAATGTGAGCATGTAGCTGTGGCTGACTGAAATAGTGAAGCACATTTAACCCTTTCACTACCACACTACAGAAGGTTAACCTTTCACTACCACACTACATACGGTGGTAGTGAAAGGGTTAACCCTTTGTCATGTGGCAGTGAGAGGGTTAACATTCTGTATTGTCACAGTGAAAGGGTTAACAATTTGATAGTGAAAGGGTTAATGTCATGCTAATTTTGTGCAACAGAGCACTAACCCCTCCATCACTGCTACTTGGCCTGTTGGGATGTTAGATCCTAATGTGAAAAACTGTGATTTTATATGTCTGAACTTTATGTGCTGATTTTATGCCTGTCTCTTTTCTGATGTGAAGCACTTTGAGCTGCAGTTTCTGTATGAAAGGTGCTATACAAATAAAGTTTATTATTATTATTACTTTTTTTAAATGTACTCTGTCTTATTACATCACACACCCCACTTATGTTTCACTATCGCTGGTTCAAATAAAAGCCTCCTAGTTTTACCTGAGATTACAACATTGTGTACATTATTTGATTAACTACAGGCTAGCTGTGTCTTATCCACACACACACACACACACACACACACACACACACACACACACACACACACGCACACACACACACACACACACACACACACACACACACACACACACACACACACACACACACACACACACACACACACACACGTGGGCATATGCACACATCTATACACAAACACAGTGCCACATGCACATCTGTGTACACACACACAAAAACAAACACATAATACAGGCACATGTACACATGCACACACGCATTCAATGACGTTTTATGATGCAAGCTGCAGGTGGAGCCGTGAGATTTATGCTCGTTAGCCTGCAGGTGTGTTTGCTGTTTCACTGTAAATCCACCACAGAACACTGTCGCTGCGGAACCTGTCTCACAGGCAGTGGTGGAAGAAGTACACAGTTCCTTTACGTCAGTACAAGTATAAATACTCAGATAAATTAGTACTCTGGTAAAAGTCCACCATTAAAATTCTACTTAAGTAAAAGAGACGTATTTTCTATTGAATGTACTTAAGTGTCTAAAGTAAAAGTACACATTCTACATGTTTGTGTATCCATTGACCTCTATAGGTGATGTTAAAGTGGTATGTGGCCCAGTTACGCTGCTCTGATTACGTCCTCTTGAAGTTGACAGGCTTCAAATGTGAAAGTATATAATCGTCATACATTTTTTATTTTGTATATAATTAATGTTTGTGGAGCTTCTATCCCCAGGCCATCAGGATGCTCAATGACTATGAATCACTAACCACCCATCTACATTCATTGCACACACTAACTTTAAACACTCACCTTTAACATTCACTTTAGACACTTTACACCATATTATTTATTAGAAAAAGATTTGCACTACATCCATACCTCATTTTAGCATTTTAAAAGTTTACCTCATTGTTTGCATTTTGTACTTGTACTTTTTTTGTTTGTATATTGTATATTTTGTATAGTGTTTGGACTTGTTTCTCTATTTTTTTACTGTATGAAGCACATTCTCAGGGGGCTCATACATAACCAAGCATTTCACTGTAATGTACTTTATACGTGACAAATAAAAACAAACTTGAAACTTGAACTTGAACTCAAAGACACTGTTGGAGCACACCAGCCTGCAAGAGCCACTAACACACACACGGCAGACTCTACTCTTTACGACTCCCGACAGAAACACAGTGCCCATGAGGATGAGGTCAAATGGAACTGCATTCACAGCACCGAGAAACCACCAGACCCTGGCGGCTTCCAAATGTGAAAGCATTTGCACCTGGGTAGCGGTGAAAATGAATTAAGTTGGACGTCCGCGCAGGCGACTGTGATCCGAGTGCATGTGGTGTCGAAGTCACGTAGACTAGAGCATACAGTCAAGGGATGCAGTATTTTGATTCATAGCGTACTTTCATTATTGAGGCGCCTCTCATTTGTGACTGGGGAGACATAGAGCCAATGGATACAGTATTAACAACTTGTTAATTAATAGAGCTAGTGGATACAGTATTAACAACTTGTTAATTCATAGAGCTAATGGATACAGTATTAACAACATGTTAATTCATAGAGCTAATGGATACAGTATTAACAACATGTTAATTCATAGAGCTAATGGATACAGTATTAACAACATGTTAATTCATAGAGCTAATGGATACAGTATTTTTTTTTTTTTTTTTTTTTGTATCCTCTTTTTCTCCGCCTGATTTTCTATTTTTCTCCCCATCCCAATTTAGTCGTTATGCCAATTTCCCCCCCTCCCCTACCTGGTTGTTGTGCGCATGTTCCTCCTACTGGTCGGTACAAGGGAACCCTGAAGTCCACCACATGCTTCCTCCGACACATGTGGAGACAGCCAGTGGCTCTCTTCTCACCTGGCAGCGAGGACTCTCATTGGTGAAGCGTAACGCATGGGAGGTCACGCTGCCTTCACCATTTCCTGCCTTTCGCTGAGCAGGCGCCCAGACCTGTCCACAACGCCAGATTACCACCCACGACTTCCCTCCCCCTAACTCAGCCAAACGAGTTAGTATGACGACCGGCCCAAGCCGCAGGGCAATGCTGACTCCGGGAGTCGAGACCGCAGCCTCTTGCATTGGTGACGAGCGCAATCTCCGCTACGCCACCCGACTGCTAATGGATACAGTATTAACGTTAGGTTATGACTATAACCAAGTTCTGTTAACACTAGTGAACGCTCAGCGTTTCATGCATAATCTCGCTTCAGCGTATGCACACTGAATAAATTTCAAATGTACCTTTAAATGCCAGCATTCATCTGGCCCTACCCCCATCCGCTTACCTACATAAGCAGGGATGGGCCACACACTCATCTCCTTCCCAACAAATTTCATCACAATGAAAAATCAAGGGCCTGCAGCAGCGTCTAGACGCTGAGCGTTCACTAGTGTTAACAGAACTTGGTTATAGTCATAACCTAACGTTCTGTCCCACACTAGCTCACGCTCAGCGTTTCATGCATAATAGGAGCTGAGCGGGAGCTAGAAGCTCGACAAATGTACCCTGCTGAGGCCCCCCACAACCATCAGACCAGGGAGGGCCGAGCCCCCCCGACCCACCCTAATGGAGGGCACCCCCCCTATTGGTGGCTTCACGGGAGGGCGACGGACCCGACCGTGCGAAGAGGCACTCAAGCAACTTAACGCACAGGGTGAGCAGAGCGTGGCTTGACCCCACGACTACACACACGCACAACCCGCATGCCACCCGGGAACGAACGGAGGAAACAACCTCGTTACTGCCCCCAGAATCACGGGGTCAAGGGCAAACCCAACCCCGTGGCAAGGCCGTAGCAGCGGAGCGCGAAGGAAGACCCAGACCCACCAAAGGGACTGGACCCCCTGGAACGGGGGCCCGGAGAAGTCCATGATGCCAGCATCAAGACCCCACCAGGTGGGCACTTAGTGACCCCGCCCCCCACATCGCCAGCGTATTTGGACAAAGGCCCCTCAACCGAGCGGGCCCTGTCCCCCCAATAGTACACGGCCTGGTACACTGACCCTGCAGAACAGGCAGTCAGCATGGCCGTAAGCACACAAAAAGGTTAACCAACGGAAGCAGGCAGCGCACCGGGGAAAAACCAGGCAACAGGCTGTTAACCCTAGCCTGGAGACTGCGGACGAGACAGGCGCCAGAGGGGACAGCTGAACACAGCCGCCCCGGCGGAAGGGGCGTATGCTGGCGTTGTTGCATGACCAAGCCTCCATTCAAAAACCCCCACCCAGAGGGGTTGAGGCAGAGAAGGCTGACATGAGTGGCAGACGTCATGAACGTGCAGGGGCACCCTCAAACGGTGAACCCGGGAGTTGACACTGCTCCAACACACCAGGGAATCAACCACCTTGGTGTTACCCAATGCGGTGGTTGTTCCATAACCCCTCAAGAAAAAACTCCAAAACACACCTGCGGGTATACACCGGCTATACCGCAGTACAAGTGTTTCAGTTTTCAAAAAAGGGTTAACCCAGGCCTACGAGTCGACTAAACATTACCTCGGACCGGGCCTGGCGATACGGGAAGCACAGGGTCACCAGAGAAGGTCAAAGACCACCCCAACAGGCCCCTCTTCGCCAAGCGTGAGAGAGGAGCGAAAAAGAATGGAGAACCAGCCCCTAAGCACACCGTACTTGGTATTCCCAGGCGGTCTCCCAACCAAGTACTAACCAGGACCAACCCGTGTAGCGGCCGAGATCCGACGAGATCGAGCGTGTACAGGTTGGCATGGCCGTAAGCCATTACGACAGTGCTGAGTAAAAACGTACCCAACCAGGGTCTCCATAGCGCTTAACCCTGTGACACCCGGACCGACCTGGCATCTTTCCCCCTGAAAAAAGCCCAAGTCCCTCAGGGTACCAGAACAGTAGATCTGCATCCCCGGCGGACAACGGGTTCAACTGATCCGGACCAGCGTGACCAGAACCAGTCCCGTGCCCTAACCACGCCGACATGCCTACTCCAGGAGAAAGGGCAGATATGCGTGTCGATCTTAACATGAAAAGAAGGCGCCACCCAGATGTTCGGGCGAACCGCGCCTGGTGGCCCACCCCAAGGGCGTGAGACCCCTCTACATATGTTCAGATCCATTCTGTCATCATCCCCCAGACATGAACGAGAATCCGTCGATAACCAACCCAGGTCGTGGGATGTGGTCGTCGGAAGAGGAAAAACCCCCATCTCAGTCGCTTTATAAAAACGCTGTTTTAACCACAAGCAACCAAGGCGTGCCAGTCAGTCGCCTGTTTACAGCGTGACACTTCCTAACTCCAACACTTTTTGAATAGAAAAGAAGGAAGCATCAACAGTATGTATCCCAGTCTACACAGCCGGGGGTAAAAAAATTTCACATTTTTACATCCCACCATCCTCCCATAGGAAGGAGACGGGGATCCCCAGAGAGACTTCCCACGCGAGCTGTACAGATTGAAAAGAATATATTGCACCTTGAGCCATGTAAAAGGTTTTAGGGCTCTCCGGGGAAGAGGCACTGAACCCATACACACTCAATAATCGAATTGAATCGAATACATATACAATAGAATAGGACACCTTCTAGAGGGTCCACTCACTTTGACAATCTGAGGAGGAAGGCTCTGTACTCTGATGGAGGCTCCCTCACATGGAAGGAGGAGTCCGAACTCACAGAAGGCCCGAATAGGCGCCTGGTGAGGAGGAGCCCTGACCACCCCCCTGAAACAGATCCATCACATGGACCTGAACAGCACACGGAAGTCCTACCAACAGAGACGCGCACGGTGACGTACTCTATGGCGGGGGAATTTCTGCGGTGCACACGCCCAATATACCAGGCCGTGGGACCAGGAAACTCCCTTCCCCCCCCCCCGTAACGTGCCGAACCGCAACGTGACGGGAACCTTGAAGGACAGGGGGTGTACCCCTGACCGACAGAAACAAGGGGGAGAGGAAAGGTTACCAGTTCACCCCTTTACGACCCCACACCCATGATACGATGTAATGACAAAAAGAGAATATGACACAGTCATAGTCAGCTCTATGAAGCGTTTGACAGCTCCACACAGCGCATGAGCTAACCTGCTATCTGATTTTTACTAAGGAAAAAAACACAGAATAGAGAGGGCTCTAAGAGCCCCGGTCCAACATACACATGTGCTTCTGTGGCCAGTCCAACCCAGTTGTAGGTCACATGACACACACAACCCATCATCACCTACAAAAAAAAAATGGCAAAAACACTCTACAGAGGAACGCCGTTTTTCATAATGAGAGAATACATAATTCTCGATTAGTATCGGCCACAGGCCTTGCTAAGCACACACGACAGCGACCAAACAATCTTTTCTTTTAGGAAAATAAAGTTTCTCCAGCAGTTTTAGCACAACCTCAGCAATCAAGCTAAGGGTTACATCGCATCCCTACCACACAAAAGACACAACGTAGTGCAACATGTCTGATAGGAGGATGAAAAAGTCCCCAGGGAACCGGGGGGAAACACAATCCTCTTATTTTACCCTTAATACGGCCAGTTAAAACAGGAAAACCTGTTAATATGTGAACACTGTTCATTGTCATCACAGGCTGAGAAAAGAACATTCTCTTACTCACTTGTCACTAAGCATAGCTTCATAGGTTAGTTACCTTAGTTGTGAGTACACGGTACATATAAACACACATGATGTTTCTCACACAACAACCAGATCATTTTCACATCTGTAACAAACCGATTTGCACGGAGAAGCTAACTGCCAGTGACAAAGACAGTTCACACATAACTCGCGTCGTATCCTAAATGCATTGCAGCAACACACGTTTTGGGAAAACATCGTTATTCACAAAACATTTAGAAAAGTAAAACCAGAAGACGTGTTATAAGGTCTGGTCAAACCTTGTCCTACCCGGAACGTAGATCAGCGAAGTGCAGACTCAAGACCCCGTAGACAACACAGCCGATCCTGTGTTGCTCGAACTGGGCAGCGTCGTCGCTCCAACCAGTCGCTACAGTCCTCTTTGTTGACGCAATCCCCGTCCAGGCTCAGGGCAGGGTCGACGAACATCCCCTGTCAAGGATGACGTCGTAGTCAAGAGTGTAAAACATGTTATAATCAAAGCACGTTCAACAGAGTAGCATTAAGCTAACGGCCGCTCCAACCGTTCGGGCGCTACTGCCCCTGCTCGCGAGACGCCGAGCTAACGGCGCACGCGACCAGAAGCGAGCTCGCGGCGCTAGGAGCTGAAGTTACCCCGCGCCAGGCCTTGGCCTATAGCAGCAAGCTAACGTTACCTAGTGATCACGACATGCTAGCGCCGCAGCTAACAGCTGACTGGCTAACAGTAGGCCCAACCTAAGTAGGCCATGCAGCGATCCCAGCAGGCTAACGCAGCAGCTAACAGCTGACTGGCTAACCGTAAGCTAAGCAGCTATCACCTGAACATGTATACAATGACATAACACTCACCCAGACAGGCCGCCGTTCTGAACCTCTCCTCACTTTTTAAGAGAAAAGAGAAACAAGATGTCAACACTGCTTTACAACGGTGATTTTACCAACACCCGACGGAATCAGCACAATACCAAACTGGCCTGTGTAGCTGACTTGAACATGGATCTGCCGCTATCGCACATCCATGCACATATCTCCTCGTGAAGGAATACTCTCATTTGGATATGAAAGAAGGGGCTTAACACGGGACAGAGAGATATCCACCCGTCCAGAAAACACAGGTATCACCAGTGTTAATGGTCGCGGCTCACTAGTTAAACTAAAATGGCTTCAGACCAAGGTCTTCCGTCGTCTAGGAGACTGAACAAAGGACCCTAGCCTGGGCCCGGTTTTCATAAACATTGTCAATTAGTCCCCATAGCACTAACAGACAAGTGGAGCCTGCCAGCAAAACACTACTCACCCAACCTGGAACGCACCGCTTCTCACAACAGCGGCGCGCCACTACGCCACACCGCATCAAAGAAGACTGTAGCTGGGAGGTATGTAGCGGCGTGAACCCCCAATACGAAACCGGTGGAGTTTGTGGAATGATCACCATCTTCCAGACACTCCAGTACGAAGACAATATCGCCGTATTTTCTCGTTTTAAAATAGTGAGAGAGAAAATAAAGATATGATGTCAACGTATTCTCCTTATTCTTCCTTTCCTTAGAGCAATATTTTCTCCACGTCAAGTGGGCATATGAGCAACACGTTGCTTGTGATGAAATTTGCGAAGGAGATGAGTGTGTGGCCCATCCCTGCTTATGTAGGTAAGCGGATGGGGGTGTGGCCAGATGAATGCTGGCATTTAAAGGTACATTTGAAATTTATTCAGTGTGCATATGCTGAAGCGAGATTATGCATGAAACGCTGAGCGTGAGCTAGTGTGGGACAGAACAACATGTTAATTCATAGAGCTAATGGATACAGTATTAACAACATGTTAATTCATAGAGCTAATGGATACAGTATTAACAACTTGTTAATTCATAGAGCTAATGGATACCGTATTTAACTTGTTAATTCATAGAGCTAATGTAAAACAGTATTGAACTTGTTAATTCATAGAGATAATGGATACAGTATTAACAACTTGTTAATTCATAGAGATAATGGATACAGTATTAACAACTTGATCATTCATAGAGATAATGGATACAGTATTAACAACTTGATCATTCATAGAGATAATGGATACAGTATTAACAACTTGATCATTCATAGAGATAATGGATACAGTATTAACAACTTGTTAATGCATAGAGCTAATGGATACAGTATTAACAACGTGTTAATTCATAGAGCTAATGATACAGTATTAACGTATTCATAGCGTATTATCGATCGATTGATGGTCAATTGTGATCATGTATGAATGCATGTTGTCTGCACTTTATGCATTGCTTTTACTTCAATTCTCTGCCAATTTTATGCCAATTTAATGTCTACATTACTGCTGTGACGTACGTTGGGCTGCAATTCTTGTATGAAAGGTGCTATACAAATAAAGTCTATTGTTATTATTATTATCTGCATTCTAAGCAAATACATTTCCTAAAATGCCCCTGCAGCTGTAAAGTACAGGACATCTAACAGGTGTGGAATAGGACTTGTGTGAAAGGACGGCACGGGGATGTGATTCTAGCAGAGAATATCCATTTAACTGGATGATGTAACGGAACCACAATAGTAACCGGGTGGCGACAGTGGGGCTGCGACGGGGGAGCATGCAGCCAGAGGAGAGAGAGGCAGACAGCTACAGTAGCTGACTCACACCACGCATGGTGGGCATAGTGAGAAGAAACCATGTCCATGGATCAATAGCCAACGAGCGGCCAAAGGATAAGTGCAGGTGGGCTGAATGTCACACACTGGAAAAACTGTGTGTGTGTAATATATAAGCAAAATAGTTATATGACTGTGTGTGTGTGTGTTGTATTTGCATGATTAAGTTTAAAGGTCCTTGAACATGATCTGAAAACATTTCTGTTCCAAAAGGCCCCTTTTCCCCCCTTTCTTGTGTTGTTGTTTTTACTTTTCTGTTTATACTATGTTTTTAAACCTGTAGCACTTTGGGATCTGCTTGAACAAAAAGTGCACCATGATTATTATTATTATTATTATCCTAAAGCTCATACTCGTGTACCAGTGTAGTATCAAATCAGAAAGTAATCAGTGGCATTCTGCTGTCTACAAAATTTTCTGATTTGACAGTTTGTGTCTGCCGTGCGTGTCTGGTGCAAAGGCACCGGATAGCATGTATCAGCACATTATTGTGTGGCCAAAAAAATGTGGAAAAACTAAACCATTCATCACAGATTTAACACTAACGGCAACCATGGAAAAAGTTGTAGGAGCACGACCGCAAGTTTAGAATGAACCCGAGCAACTGCTTGGACACAGCGACCAATGAGGGATGCCCTGTCTGGCTGCCCCGCCCCCCAAAGGAAACTGGGCATTAGATTAGGTAGACACTAGGCAGTCTTCCTCCACCCAAAAAGGACAGCTGATTAATTAAAGCTAATGGTGGATATTTATAAAGGCGATTTGGCAACCCGGATTTGCCAGTCTGATGTATATGACTTCTCTCGCATCTTGTAGCCTACTTCAGTTGATTAACGCACCCTGCCGCACTGCACCTTAATATGCACATACACTTTTACACACACTTTCTGTAAAAATGTCCTATTTTATTTCATCTTACCATTTTATATCTTATCATTTTATATTTTATTTTATCTTACTACTACTAGATTATTGTTATTGTACAAACACACACACACACCCTGCACTGCACCTTAACATGCACATACACTATACGCAAGACACTTATGTAAATCATTTACTATTTTATCTTATCTATCTCATTTTATATTTTATTTTATCCTACTACTACTACTTATTGCTACCATTCTTGAATTCATTGTTGTTTCTTAATTGTGCACTGTTGAGTCTGAGCTAGAAAAACAAACATTTCATTACCTGCAATGCCCCTGTATTGCTGTGTATTTAACAATAAAGAACTTGAACTTGATGAAAACAGCATGGTTTTTAGGAGTCTTAAGCATGGACAGAGAAACCAAGGCAGTACACGTATCATCAAGCACCTAAAAGCCACTAATAACGTTACGCAAGGAAAGTGCATAGGTCGTTTGATGTAAATAACTATTGGAGACACTTGTCATCGCTGGAGACGGCCATCATCATCGCTCTAGCGAACTTCCTGATCATTCCGACTTCCGTTGTGAAGGTCGCATGAATACATTCAGTAGCCTGCTACCAAAATGCCTCCATCAATGCTTTTCATTGCTAAAAGCTAGAGCTGTCTCGTTCCTACCACCTCGCCTCTTCGCAATAAAGGTTTCTCCAGAGGCGGGAAGAAGTCACTGATCTATCCTAGCTATGATTGTGAAGACATTTCCTGGAATTTTTATTATTATATATACTTTTTTATTATGGTGAATATATTCTAGTCATATATAAATAGGACAAAGAAAATAAATATATAATAATAAACACACACACACACACACACACTTGAAATATATCTGTCTACATACACTAGAAAAAGGCAAGCAATAGACACAAACATTGGACAATTTGCCAGATATTCAGAGACATTTTCATTACACATGTAAACACACTCAATTTAGATTCAAGCTGGTACATCAACTAAATTAGGCCGATAGCACAATAATACAGATGCTTCAAGAATACTAATCTGCAGTGTAAACTAGGCAGAGGAACCCAGCAGCAAGTTTCACAGGTTGACATTATTCTCTGTATTTTTTGTAATGTTTGTTTTTTAAGACAGTGTGACGGCCATTTTCTGGACAAAGGCTGGCTGAAAACATTGACATTGAACTATTGATGTGTGCCCACCCCCTCCCCCTTCTGCTGCCTCTCTTAAGTGATCCTATAGGAGAATGATGACATCACCGGTCATCCAGGAAGAAGACATGGGAACCGGGCTTGCCATCCGATATATAACACAACCGGTGATGTCATCCTAGGTATCACGCTATGCGACATCTCGTCTCTACACATCACCTGCAGCAGTCCTGAAAGACTCTACAACTCCAATACAGCCTTCTCCAGTCCAATAACCACCCAGCAGAACCAGCCTTCTCCAGTCCCATAACCACCCAGCAGAACCAGCCTTCTCCAACCCAACCACCACCCAGCAGAACCAGCCTTCTCCAACCCAACCACCACCCAGCAGAACCAGCCTTCTCCAACCCAACCACCACCCAGCAGAACCAGCCTTCTCCAGTCCAACCACCACCCAGTAGAACCAGCCTTCTCCAACCCAACCACCACCCAGCAGAACCAGCCTTCTCCAACCCAACCACCACCTGGCGGAACCAGTGTTCTCCAGTCCAACCACCACCCAGTAGAACCAGCCTTCTCCAACCCAACCACCACCCAGTAGAACCAGCCTTCTCCAGTCCAACCACCACCCAGCAGAACCAGCCTTCTCCAGTCCAACCACCACCCAGTAGAACCAGCCTTCTCCAACCCAACCACCACCCAGCAGAACCAGCCTTCTCCAGTCCAACCACCACCCAGCAGAACCAGCCTTCTCCAGTCCAACCACCACCCAGCAGAACCAGCCTTCTCCAGTCCAACCACCACCCAGTAGAACCAGCCTTCTCCAGCCCAACCACCACCTGGCGGAACCAGCCTTCTCCAGTCCAACCACCACCCAGCAGAACCAGCCTTCTCCAGTCCAACCACCACCCAGCAGAACCAGCCTTCTCCAGTCCAACCACCACCCAGCAGAACCAGCCTTCTCCAGTCCAACCACCACCCAGTAGAACCAGCCTTCTCCAACCCAACCACCACCCAGTAGAACCAGCCTTCTCCAGCCCAACCACCACCTGGCGGAACCAGCCTTCTCCAGTCCAACCACCACCCAGTAGAACCAGCCTTCTCCAACCCAACCACCACCCAGTAGAACCAGCCTTCTCCAACCCAACCACCACCCAGCAGAACCAGCCTTCTCCAGTCCAACCACCACCCAGCAGAACCAGCCTTCTCCAGTCCAACCACCACCCAGCAGAACCAGCCTTCTCCAGTCCAACCACCACCCAGCAGAACCAGCCTTCTCCAACCCAACCACCACCCAGCAGAACCAGCCTTCTCCAGTCCAACCACCACCCAGCAGAACCAGCCTTCTCCAACCCAACCACCACCCAGTAGAACCAGCCTTCTCCAACCCAACCACCACCCAGCAGAACCAGCCTTCTCCAGTCCAACCACCACCCAGCAGAACCAGCCTTCTCCAGTCCAACCACCACCCAGCAGAACCAGCCTTCTCCAGTCCAACCACCACCCAGTAGAACCAGCCTTCTCCAACCCAACCACCACCCAGTAGAACCAGCCTTCTCCAGCCCAACCACCACCTGGCGGAACCAGCCTTCTCCAGTCCAACCACCACCCAGTAGAACCAGCCTTCTCCAACCCAACCACCACCCAGTAGAACCAGCCTTCTCCAACCCAACCACCACCCAGCAGAACCAGCCTTCTCCAGTCCAACCACCACCCAGCAGAACCAGCCTTCTCCAGTCCAACCACCACCCAGCAGAACCAGCCTTCTCCAGTCCAACCACCAGCCAGTAGAACCATCCAAATGGCTCGACATGGGAACCCTCTCCGCTTCATCTCGCCCAAGTTAAGTAACGTTCTTTCTGCTTGCAAATTGAATATTGGATGGATATTGAACTTTGAACAGAACAAATGCGCCACTGATCCAGCTCTCCTTTGACAGGTGGAATGAATCTCTTCTAGAAGCAAGGTTTGTGTGTTTCTACTCCAAAGTGTCCAGTGAGGCCCTGAAGCACTGACTTCTGTTTTCCTCTGCCTGCCTGCTCTCGAAGAACTACAGCGTGTGCCTGCCTGCATTTCTTTATCTTTATTTTTTTCCCCTTCTGCCTATGGATTTTTTTGTGTATCTGTTTTGTTTGTCTCGTTTTCTGTATACCCTGGTTGAGCCCTGCTAGTTATTTTTCACCTAGGTAGGTCCTGTTTAGCTCAGTTGGGTCCTGTTTAGTCCTGTTTGCCCTGTATTTGCCTTGCTTCGGCCCTTTAGTCTTTTGCCAGAAGCTCTGTTCAGGGTTAGTTTTTTCCCCCTCGTTCTGCACTTTTGAGTTTTCTTGGTTGCCTTCTGTCCCCCCCGCCCTCTCTCCTCCCTGTCTCCTGCTCCTTTTGTAATCACTCCCCTGTGTGTTTTTAGGTTCCTTTCTGTCTGTCGGTATTGTCTTGTCCTTCATCTGTTTAATGAGAGTGGTTCTACCAGTGTCTGCCCATAGTCTGCCGCTTCTACTTTATTTCAGTTCCTAAGTCTAGTCAGCTCGGTTGTCAGCAGTTTTTCTGTTTCTTTCCTGTGCCTGCTTGCCTGCCTGCCTGAGCCCATCATAAACATATCTCTTGTGGGTTTGATCATCCATGCTTGCCTGGTGTGGGTTCCTGGAAGTGGATCCTCCCTCGTCACTGCTCTTAACAATTGTGGCAATTCTTATTTAGTTTAAAAGCTACAATTCCTATATTTATATACAGAAATATACAGACATGTATATACAGACTTCTTGAGGAGTTTGACTTTTGGATGTAAAATAAGCATTTCGAAACATTCTTAGTATATACAGTAATTCAAAAATGCAATACTGCTATATTATACTATAACATTAATGCAAGTAAACCTTTTAACAGCCTCAAATATCATGTAGACCCTGGGGTTTAACAAAATTTTGTTTAGTCACATACTGTCAGTCCGTGTTACAAAGGCGCAAATAATACATTTCAGAGTGAAAAATAATATCTTCAATCCAATAAATCAGGGTAGACAAAGTTAGTTAACAAAGCTAATGCTGGAGCAACAGCGTAGCAAAAGGGCGCACCATACTGCAATCACATATTGTGCATTTAATTAGCAATGAATTACAGAATTAATTGCAGACTTAAAATAGAATAAAATTCCTGCAGATGATGATCTCAACAGTGGATAGAAATAGGATGGTAAATATCATCCACAATTAATGATAATCTCAACAGTGGATAGAAATAGGATGGTAAATATCATCCAAAATTAATGATAATCTCAACAGTGGACAACTTACTCCTTCAGCTTTCTCATGTTTCACTACATGCGTTTTAATATAGGTTGCTATATTCAAAGTGCTGAGTGTAACATTTCAAAGAAATATATGAATGAATTGATGTATAATAATAAATATAATATATAATAATAATAAACTACTCCCCTTATATAAAACATGCACATTATGTTCATCTTTGAAGTGGAATATTTCAAAGTAGAGAGAAATTGCATACACCACAGAGAGCAAGGTGTATTTTAGTATTTGTATGCATAGAAATCCATATGATGATATATATTTTTTTGTACATATTTTTAGCACAAAAAAAATCCAAACACAAAAGATTAGATTAGATTAAAATGTATTGTCATTATACAGCACAAGTACAGTACAAAGAAAATACATTTGGCAAATATAGCAGTAGAGTGCAACAGCAATATACCAATGTACAGGTGAACTGGGTACAAAATATACAAATTAGTACTACTGAGTGTAGTGTTAATCAGATGTATGTACAGAGTTGTAGTATTAATATGTACAGTGATACAGGTATACATACAGATATAGTAAATTACTATGTGCAGGTAAGTACAGACAGGTGTGGATATATATATATATATATATATATATATATATATATATATATATATATATATATATATATATATATATATATATATATATATATATGCAGTGAGAATAAATGTACAAGTAAGTATATCGAGGCCTTATATGCAGGTATATTCAGACAAATAATATGCAGTAAATATACAAATATAAATGTAAATATACTGTATATACAGCACTGTTGTACATGATATAGAGTGTGGGTAGACTAGTGTGAGGTGGGTAGTTAACATACATACACTAATTAAAGAAAGATAAATGAAAAAAAATACTGAAAAGAATGTGAAAGAAATGAGAGAAAAAAAAAGAAAAAACCAACACAAATTGTAACATGGCTTCAATGTTGTCCATAAATAGACTCCAAACGTATCTGAGGTGCCTCTTATTGTGAGCCTTCCAGTGAAGAAGGATCAGTCTCTGTGCTAACAACATGAAACATTCAGCTATCTAGAGCTAGAGTTCGGTTCCAGAGAGGTGTTCCTTGTCCTACTATACCAAAAGAAATAGCAATCGTAGTTGAATTTCCATTTTGAAAACCTATTGACAGTGTTTTTAAAATGTAACTCCAATAAGTGGACAGATTGGGACACTGGCAGAATAAAAGACGACATGTGTAACAGGAGGGATCTACATTTTGGGAACATTTTAGATGAGAAACGCAGGCGATGCAGCACCTTAGATTGAACCCATTGTCCCCCATTGCTCTGCCGTCAAAGCCACTCCCACGTCCTCCCATGCAGATCGTATACTCTAGTCTCCAGTGATGGGCTGTGTAAATTAGACAATAAATCACAAGCAATGTGATATGATACTCCTAGAAGGCTCAGAGGAAAAGAGAAGGTGTATTAGCTTGAATGTAACTGCGAATCTGGAGGAATTTCAAGAAGTGGGATTGTGGTAAATTGTATTTATTTCGCAGCTGTTCAAATGTAGAGACTACTTTATCTATCTTGATCGATAGTCATCCATAGTTATTCCTGATATTCCATATTTTTTAAGACTGGGATTATTCCTAACATAATGTAAAACCAGAGGCACAGGAGGGAACAGAAGAGCATTCAGAGATGTCAAATGGCAATGAGATTTTGGAAGGGGTATTCATTTTCACAGCATTTATTCTGCCTGCCAAGGAAATGGGGAAGATGGGACCACCTATCAAGGTCACAGGCAGTCTGCTCATCGAGCCACTTAAAAATGTGCTTTAAACAAGCCGCCAATACTCCTTGTTCTTTCCACACCCAGGTGTTTAAATTAAGCGTTAAAAGCTTTGGGCAGTCTCAGTGATTGGGAACGGTTCACTTTTTGTTCACATGAAACCAGAAATCTCACCATATTTATATAAAATAGACATTATTTTGGGGATGGATTTGAAGATTTTTTACATGCAAAAGTAGGTCATCTGCGTACAACAACACGTTATTTACATACATCCAGTATGCATTCCTTCATAACCCTCCAGGGAATGCATAGCATAACCCTGCCTTGCCCTCTGTTGTAGGGGGAAGTATAGGGCGATCTAAGGGAGTTGCATCACTGAGGTGAGAGAGGGCCGATAGTACAACAACTTGACCTAAACTATAAAATCTCCCCTAGACCAAACTTCTCAACAGCAAACATAATAAAAAAGAAAGTCCCATTTGACTCGGTCGAACGCCTTCTCAGCATCCAGAAAAACAAGAATAGTTGTGTACTTGGGGAGTACAGAATATTATACAGTCGATGAAGGTTAAACAAACCCAGTCTGCTTTGGCGATATAATTGATGGGAGAACATTTTTCAAATCTGTGGCAAGCATCTTAGCTAACAATTTGGCATCCACGTCTAAAAGGCCTAAAGGTCTATACGAAACTGGCTCCTTAGTGTCTTTACCTTCCTTTAATAGAATTGATATGGATGCCTGATAAAAGGTTGGAGGAAGAAGGACTCATTAAAGGCATCAAGTAGTACTGGCGAGATTCATTTTGAGAAGGCCTTAAAGAATTCAGAAGTAAACCCGTTAGGACCTGGGGATTTAGAGCTTTGCATACTTTTTATTGTCTGTGCCAAGTCCTCAAGGGAGAAAGAATCATCCAGGCTGGCCTCATAACTCTCTTCTCTTATTGGGATTTGTAATGTATCTAGAAAGTCACTAATTAATGCGGGATCACCTTTGGTCTCCAAGGTATAGAGATTTGAATAAATAAAATTCAAATACCTTATTAATTTTGTGCAGGTCAATACGAGTATGTGAGTGGTGAGCAGATTTAGTATAATAAATTATTTCCCCACAAATATAAGCCTTGAGAGCCTCCCAAAGTGTTCCCTTGGATAATTCCCCATATACAGTAGACATAAATAGTTCTAATTGGGCTGAAATAAACTCAACTAAATCACCAGGAAGCTGCTTTTTAAATGCTAGCCGTAGTAAATGGGGCGTGGTCAGAAATGACAATAAGCTTCATATTCACATTGCTTGACATGTGGCAGAGGTTTTCTATCTATTACAAAATAATCAACCCGCAAATATGATTGGTGGGAACGGGAGAGGAAAGACAAACTTGGGGTAGATGGGTTTAATAAGGGTCAATAACCCCACATTATTATTGCTGATCTGGAAAGTGGTTGATTGTTTTCTGTCTAATTACGGATTTAGGACACAATTGAAGTCTCCCACCATAATCAAATAACCTTTTCAAATGAGGGATTCATGGAAATAATGATGAGGAAAAAATTATCATCAAAATTAGGACTGCTGCGGTCAGGCAAGCGATACCGGAGTCTCAAGGCGAGCACAGAAAGACTCAGAAGAAGCTTCTATCCCCAGGCCATCAGGCTGCTAAACGAACAATGAACACTACACAACAACAACCACCAAACGCACATAGCACACACATCCACACGCACACACTCACTTTAAACAAACACACTGTAGCACCCACTCCACACACTTTATAGCACACACCCACTTTAAACAAACACACTGTAGCACCCACTCCCCACACTTTATATTTATTGATGAAGGATTGCACTACAACTCGTACACCTTACTGTAAATTGTACCTAAATTGTACCTCATCCCATTTCTGCTTTGCACTATATAGTACTGTACATTAGTACACTGCATAGTATTGTATATTATATGGTAACTCAGAACATTGTACATATGTCTATACCGAACACTGTGACCTCATTTTCTTCTTCTAAATTACATGCTATACTATGTTATTTGATACTATCTTGTCTAGCACAGTCTCTGGAGCGTAACAGTAAGAAGCATTTTGTATGAAAGTATTCTGTACTTCTGTATGACAACTATTAAAGAAACTTGAAACTTGAAACTAGGAGCATATACACCTATAATAAGTGGAATATTGTATTGTATCCCCACTAACACTACCCTGACTGTAAGAAAAATATTGGGAACAAACAAAAGGGGTATTCTTAATCATAAAAATTGCTGCCCCTCTAAAGAAGTGGTAACATCTGGCCCATCCAGCCTTTGTGTATAACGGCCATGATTTTGATTTCTCAGGTGAGTTTGCTCGAGAAACATTATGTCTGCCTTTCGTTTATTAAATTTTTAATATAAATCTGTCGCTTTTTACAGCCCCATTCACCCCTCTCATATTCCATATAAGAGAGAAATTGGACTAATCTCTCCCCTCTATTCTCCACATGAATCATACCTTTCTAGCTCCAGATAAGTCGACATATCACAACACATGCAACTAAAGCTGTAAACTAAACACAAACAAACAGCCCCCCCCCCCCCCATCTGAAAGGTCCAGAATACCAACACTGATTCCAAACCTCCCACAGTATCACAACACTGTCCTGCTGAACTATTCAGCCTAAACGTCCTCATTTTAGCTCCCTCGGACATAAAAAAACAAGTATTACACCTTTCTTAATATACAATGTTACATTACTTAACCTTTATATGAGTAGTAAACCAGAATGTGAAATTGTTTATAATCTGAAAAAGAAGAAAACATTTAAACCCTGCTGCGCCTTCACTGCTCACTCAGGCCACTATATTCGAATAGAGGTTTAAAACACCATAAAAATACCATTAAAAAAAACACAATAACAAACCGTAAGCCATTATAGACTCTTCAAATATTACCAGGTGAGTTAGCCAGTAAATTAGTCCATAGTGTCCTGCAGGGAAGGGAACCAGTGTTGATTGATGAAAGAATTTCAGTCTTGTTGCTCTCCTGGCATTTGGTAATAATATCTCAGTCATATCTGCAGTTATAGCTCCGTAAAAAAGGTGATTTAGTGAGCAGAGAACACTGAACAAGAACACTGCCCATTGGCCACCAATAACATGGTTACCTAGCCGCTGTTTGTCCCAGTGTACATGTCTCACGTCTCTGGCAGAAGGATAGGAGAAAACAAACCCAAGGATGACGATGTATCCGTCCTATCGCAGAGATATCTTGGCCTAGTAGAAGTCCTCTGCTGCTTGTGGGGAATCAAACGTGTGTCTCACACCCTCTAGGTTGATAGAACACTCCATTCGGGGGTGCCCTCGTGGTGCATACCATAGTGCCTCGCACACCTACGCGGCCGTCCCGGGTTCGCCTCCCGCTCCCGGGGGATAATTTGTCACATGTCTTCCCCACTCTTGTCCCGTTCACCCTCTCCTCTGTCGGTCATGTCTGACCAGAAAAAGCTGGAAAAACGCTAAAATAAATTAAAAAAAAAAGAAAAAGAACACCCCATTCAAAAACGTAAGCGCATCATTAACAAGGCCTCCAAAATCATAGGGTGTGACCTTCCCTCCCTGGACTCCATCTTCACCTCCCGCACAACCACCCACGCCAGAAAAATCGCAAAGGACCCCTCACACCCAGCACACCCCCCCCTGTTGCAGCCCCTGCCCTCAGGTAGGCGCTTCAAGTCCATCCTCTCAAAAACCACCCGCTTCAAGGACAGCTTCTTCCCAACCGCCATTCGGACCCTGAACTCCATTGGCCCCCCTCTCCCCCTCCCCCCTGACCTGATGGACTAGACTCTTCCGTGTGTTATGTTGTGCTGTGCTGTATTTATGTATTTATTGTCTCATGTTGTGCTGTATTATGTATCCATTGTGGGAAGGGGGGGGGGGGGGGGGTAAATGTATCTATGTTCCAGTTTTATGTACTGTATAGCTTAATACCCTCTGTACCGATCACGAATACCACCAACCTGGTTGTGTGGCAATAAAGGAATCTTGTATCTTGTAGAACCACAGAATAGTAAAGAATATACCTGCATATAAGCCTTCTATATACCTACGTATACACCTGCAGAAAAGGAAAACAATTCTATATCTATATCCGTACATATCCCTTACCTACTCTTACTAGTTACACTGCTGGGCTGGCCAGTATGACTACTACCATAGTGTCTTTATACCTGTATCACTGTACATATTGATATTACAACTATGTACATACATCTGATTAGCACTATACTCAGTAGTAATCATTTCTATATTTTATACCCAGTTTAATCACCTGTACATTGTACTACTGTTGCACTTTACTGTTACATTTGCACTCTGGTTGGATGCCAAACTTCTTTTCGTTGTACAGTACCTGTGCTGTATGATGACAATACATTTTAATCTAATCTAAAGGATGTACCCCACCGTAGCCTTCCAGAGCTTCACCTTCACCACATTGAAAGAAGCCTTGCTTATCTCCACCGGTAGATCAAGGTATATGTGAACGGAAGGTGAGTGGACACTCCCTAGTGAGCTCCATAATCCTCTCTCTTTTTATACAGTAGTGCAGCTGGGGCGATGATCTAGGTCGGTCTCCTTTTTGGGGCTTTGGTTCTAGTGATCTCAACACAACTTTTTGAACACTTTGATGAACATTGTTACTCATGTGTGCTTATTATGTTCTTATAATACTACAACACATTTCTTATAATACTAAAAACACACTTCTTATAATACTAAATAAATACACACTTCTTATAATACTAAATACACACTTCTTATAATGCTAAAAACACACTTATTATAATACTAAAAAGACACTTATAATACTAAAAACACACTTCTTATAATGCTAAAAGCACACTTTTTATAATACTAAAAACACACTTCTTATAATGCTAAAAACACACTTCAATCAATATCTGAAATGTAAAAAAATAAACTAACATTCGTACTGTCTTTTACTAGTATGCACGTTGCTACTAAATGATCGTCCTTGCCTATATTACTACCTACCTAGTATAGACTGCTAATATGTCTTTACTACTATGTACTCATGACTGTAGCATCCAAGTTCAACACTGTTTGATGAACATTGTTACTTAGCTGTCAGAGTTGTACCCTTCCTGCTGACCTGTTGTACAGAACTTGTAAATGGCTTTGGATAAAAGCGTCAGCTAAATGACTAAATGTAAAACGTTTTATTTTGCCGACTTTAGGGGTTCATTAGGTGTGTGTGTCATTTCTGGCCCCTGAATCAACTTGCTATGTAACCCTGTTACTACTCTCTGTTCTCTCGTCTGGGAATGACCACATACTACCTGCATCAGTATTCAGACACCGTGGCTCCCCTCTGCCAGTAGCTTACAGAAAACAACCTGGTCCCCTGCTTTAGTACCTCGCGTCGCCACATGATGCCCAGCCTGCAAAGCTACTTCAGGCCAGGGGTGTACTTCGTTACAATACTTAAGTACTGTTTTTGGGGATTTGTACTTTACTCAAGTATAATTAGGTTTGTATACTTGTACTTTTACTCAATTACATTTCAGAGAAAAAAATACATACTTTTGACTCCTTACATTTAAAATGCAGACCTACAAAGTACAAATCTTGCAGGTCCAACCATTTTAATTCGTATATTTGTTTCTCTGGCCGAACTAACGTTAACGTTATTAATCCTGCGGCCGCTCTTTATTTAAAAACAGCCAATCAAATCCCCATCAATGGAAAATGAACCCACCCATACCCATGCTGATTGGTCCTTGTGCAAGACTAGAAAGCGGGGATCTTTGATTAAACACCTGCTATCAGAAGAATAGACGGTCAGAGTGACAAGCTACAGAAGACGGCCACAAACGATTGTACGAGTGATGAAGAGGACGAAACGGAATTTCATTGCCCACGGAATAAAACATTTTTTTACTTTTACTTTTACTCAAGTGTGTTTTTAGCCAGATACTCTGACTTTTACTTGAGTAAGATTTTGAGACGGTACCCATACTTTCACTTAAGTATAATTTCTGGGTACTTTTTACACCCCTGGTTCAGGCAGTTACCTCAAGTGTCGGGTAGCACCATCACACCCGTCTGCACACACTACATCATCTACGTCATCACCATCACACCCGTCTGGACACACTACATTATCTACGTCATCACCATCACACCCATCTGGACACACTACATCATCTACGTCATCACCATCACACCCGTCTGGACACACTACATCATCTACGTCATCACCATCACACCCGTCTGGACACACTACATCATCTATCATATTGTAAGGCAGTCTTAATTAAACTGCGAGTCTCCATGTCTCCTCCTCCGCTGCTTCGCCTACCTGCTGCCTCCTCCACCCTGCTGCTTTCATGCTGCTGCTACTCGCTTGCAGTCTATTCCACACTGTCTATATGACACTAGGTCCCTCAGGTCAGCCGATCGGGGGGGGGGGGGGGGGGGTGCCTTTGCTGTCGCAGCCCCTGAACTGTGGAACAGCATCCCCACCTCCATTAGGCTTGCCGCCTCGACAGATGCCTTCAAGTCTAGACTCAAAACCCACTTCTACTCATTAGCATTTCCCGATGTACACTGACTCATGCCCTGTCTGCTTGTGTGTCCTCCTGTATAACTGAGATGTGATTGTTGTCTAGATGTATCTATGTGTATCTACCCTCTGTACAGCACTTTGGTTGACATGTATCATGTTTATTTATGTGCTCTATAAATAAATCTGATTGATTGGTTGATAGTTCTTTGCTCCCACCACCACCCCAGCATCCACCTGTGGGCTCTGTTTCTCTGTCGTCCATGAAGGACGTGGCTTTGTATGGTTCCCCTTAGGGAGGGAGGGGGGGGGGGGGGGTGTTATTGATCACTTCCTGCTTGGATGTTTGGCTGGCTTTGCATTATGCTTAGCAGGGAGTTTTAAAGCAACAGAGCCTTGATGCCAAGAAAATGTGTTTATATTCATGGTCAATACAATTCTTATTTCAATACGTGAGTTGACTGACTGAATTACACTTGTGCCAAGTTTCTTTAATAGTTGTCATACAGAAGTACAGAATACTTTTGTACAAAATGCTTCTTACTGTTGCGCTCCAGAGACTGTGCATGACAAGATAAGTATGAAATAAAAACATAGTAAAAATTAGAAGAAAAAAAAGAGGTCACAGTGTTCAGTTTAGACATATGTACAATGTTCGTAGACGTAGTTACCATACAATATACAATACTGTGCAGTGTACTAATATACAATACTATATAGTGCAAGGCATAAATGGACAAGGTGCAGTTTAGGTACAATTCACAGTAGGTGTACGAGTTGTAGTGCAAATCCTTTATCAATAAATATAAAGTGTAAGTGTGTTTGTGTGATCTAAAGTGTGGAGAGTGGGTGCTGCAGTGTGTTGTTTGTTTGAGTGAGTGTGTGTGTGCGTGTGGGTGTGTGTGCTGTGTGCATTTGATGGTTGTTGCATAGTGATTATTGTTCGTTTAGCGATTATTGTTCGTTTAGCAGCCTGATGGCCTGGGGATAGAAGCTCCTTCTGAGTCTTTCTGTGCTCGCCATAAGACTCCGGTATCGCTTGCCTGACGGCAGCAGTTCAAAGAGGCAGTTGTTCGGGTGGCTCGAGTCCTTAATAATTCTCTTAGCCTTCCCCTTGCACCGCTTGTTGTAAATGTTCTGGAGGGTGGGAAGCCCCCCTCTAATTGTGCGTTCGGCTGAACGTGTCACTCTTTGTAGTCTGCTACGGTCTTGTGCAGTGCTATTCCCAAACCAGGAGGTGATGTTGCCGGTCAGGATGCTCTCTATTGTACATGAGTAGAAGTTCCTAAGGATCTTCTGACTGACTTGGAACTTCCTTAGGCGCCTGAGGAAGTAGAGGCGTTGTCGTGCCTTCTTCACAACACTGTCAATGTGTGTGGTCCATGTCAAGTCCTCGGATATGTGGGCTCCGAGGTACTTGAAACTGTTCACTCTCTCAACTGGTGCCCCGTCGATGCTGAGGGGGCTGTAGTCCTTGACCCCCGACCTCCTGAAGTCCACAATCATCTCTTTTGTTTTGCTGACGTTCAGGGAGAGGCAGTTCTCCTGACACCACTGTGACAGGTTCTCTACCTCTTCCAGGTAGGCCCTTTCGTCGTTGGCAGAGATCAGGCCCACCACTACTGTGTCATCAGCAAATTTGATGATGGTGTTGTTGTTCCGCTGTGCTACGCAGTCATGTGTGTACAGGGAGTAGAGGAGGGGGCTCAGAACACAGCCCTGGGGGGCCCCTATGTTGAGCGTGATGGATGAGGAGGTGCAGTTGCCGGCTCTTACCACCTGGGGTCTGCCCGTCAGGAAGTCCAGGACCCACTGGCACAGGTCATAGTTCAAGCCCAGGTCCCTGAGCTTGGCTATGAGTTTGGAGGGGACTATGGTATTGAATGCTGAGCTGTAGTCGATGAACAGCATTCTCACATAGTTCCCCTTCCTCTTGTCCAGATGTGATGCTGCTGTGTGCAGCACATGGGCTATGGCGTCCTCCGTGGACCTGTTGGGGCGATATGCAAATTGCAGAGGGTCCAGGTTGATGGGGAGGGAGGAACAGATGTAGCCCTTCACTAGCTTCTCAAAGCACTTCATGGCTATGGAGGTGAGGGCTACAGGGCGGTAGTCGTTGAGGCAAGCGGGCGTAGATTTTTTGGGTACAGGGATGATGGTGGACTTCTTCAGACAGGTGGGGATGACGGCCTGTTCCAAGGACAGGTTGAAGATGTCAGTGAATACCGGGGCCAGTTGGTCGGCACAGACTTTTAGGACGCGGCCGGGGATGCCGTCCGGTCCTGCTGCCTTCCTGATATCCACTTTTTTAAAGATCCGTCTCACCTCATGCTCTGTTACCCTGAACACTGAGTCTCCATCAGCAGACCCCCCCCCCCCCATTGCCGTGGTTTGTAGGCTGGTGTTGTTATTCACAGCCTCAAACCTCGCATAGAAGGAGTTGAGATCATTTGCTAAGGAGATGTCACTGTTCAGTTTGAGGGGGGTTCCTTTGTAGTCTGTCATTGTTCTGAGGCCCTGCCACATGCCTCTAGAGTCAGCCTGTTCAAACTGAAGTTCAACTTTATCCCTGTAACGCCGTTTTGCCTCTATTACTGCTCTCCTGACGTTGTATCTTGCCATCTTGTGTTCTTCCATGTTGCCTGTCACCAGCCCGGTGTTGTATGCTGATGTGCGCACTTTCAGAGCCTCACGGACGGATTTGTCTACCCAGGGCTTTTGGTTTGGGTAGATATTAATTTTGGTGGTGGGGATTATTACTTCTACCTGAGTACAGACATAGTCAATCACCGTTTCGGTGTATTCGTTAATATTGGCTGTGTTATCACGGAGTACACTCCATTCTGTGCTTCCCAGCACTGCTTGGAGTGACTCTACTGACGTCACGGTCCAACGTTTAACCTCTCGCGAGACCACCGGCGTTCGCTTGAGACACTGTTTGTACTTAGGCAAAAGAAAAATTGCAGCGTGATCGCTTTTACCGAATGGACTAAGAGCCTGTGACTTGTACCCATTCTTAAATTGCGAGTATACATGGTCTAATATGTTCTCGCCTCTGGTGGGACAGGTCACATGCTGATAGAAATTCGGCAGCACCTTTTTAAGACGCGCGCTGTTGAAATCCCCCAAGACCAAAATGGCCGCGTCAACGTTAGCTGCCTGGAGTTTGTTTACCTCGTCGTGAAGTTTTGAAAGTGCGACCTCAGTGTTCGCGTGTGGTGGAATGTACACTCCGATGAGGATGATGGACGTTAACTCTCTTGGGAGGAAGAAGGGTCGACATTTTATCGTGATAAACTCCAGGTCTGGGGAACAGTGGTTAGACATTTCCTTTGTGTTGCCTAAATCGCACCACTCCTTGTTTATCATGAAGGCGATGCCGCCTCCTTTCTTCTTTAGTGACTCTAATGCCGTCCGGTCTTTTCGTAGAACGAAGAAATGGTCTGCCGGTTCTATTGCATGATTCGGGACATCTGGACTCAGCCAAGTTTCTGTGAAACAGAGGACGTTACAATCCCGAATGTCCCTCTGGAATTGGATCCTTGCTCTGATGTCGTCCAATTTGTTTCCTATCGATTGCACATTGGCCAACAATATGCTGGGCAATGTGGTTCTGTGTCGTTTGGACCTCAGTCTGTTCCGGACCCCGGCTCTCTTTCCTCGTCTTCGCGGCAGCTTTTTTTCTTGTCCGTGGCCGGCGTAACAAAGGATCTCGGTGGGCCATTTCTGCTGTTCAGCGATCCGATCCAGAGAGCAATCCAAACGGTAAGTTTTTCTTAATCCAATGTCAATGATTGACTGACGGTCATACACATATAATGCACCAACAGTTGGTGCAAATAAAACTCCTAATACTATAAAAATTAACAAAATAAAGCACAGTCTCGTCGGAGCGATCAGAAAGGCAGCCATCACAGCAGCGCCAGTAGGTCAGCCTGGATACCTCCACCCTGGTCCCGTGGGAGACATCTAGGATTGGTGATTGGTGTTCTCCTCTCTCTCTAAATCCATGGTGGAGTGAAATGGCCAATGCCCCCCCCCCCCCCCGAAGAAAAGCACAACAAACAAACTCAGTGGGTGAGAGGAGGAGGCCTTGAGTCACTCGACAAACACAGTGGGGGCTCTTGTCTATGTGGTGCCATGTAGTAATAGTAATAATAATAATAATAATAATAATAATAATAATAATAATAATAATAATAATAATAATAATAATAATAATAATAATAATAATAATAATAATAATAATAATAATAATAATAATAATAATAATAATAATATATTATTATTATTATTATTATTATTATTATTATTATAATAATAATAATAATAATAATAATAATAATAATAATAATAATAATAATAATAATAATAATAATAATAATAATAATAATAATAATAATAATAATAATAATAATAATAATAAACATTATTTGTAATAGCACCTTTCATACAACAATTGCAGCCCAAAGTTCTTCACAGCAGTAATGTAGACATACAATAGACATAGGCATAAAATGAGCATAAAATTGGCATACATATAGACAGGCATAAAATGAGCAGAGAATGACTAAATAAAAGCAATACATAAAGTGCAGACATAAAATGACTATAAAATAGACAACATGCATTCCTACATTATCACGCATCCTATCAATCGATCGATAATACGCTATGAATTATCAAATAGTTAATACTGTATCCATTAGCTCTATGAATTAACAAGTATTTGATACTGTATCCATTATCTCTATGCATTAACAAGTTGTTAATACTGTATCCATTTTCTCTATGAAATAACAAGTTGTTAATACTGTATCCATTATCTCTATGAATTAACAAGTTGTTAATATTACTGTATCCATTATCCATATATATAATGATAGTACGCTATGGATCATTTGAAGAGAGCACACTGTGTTTACCCGTGTTAGAAAATCACTTTGGTGCGTTAGATAAGTGGATCATAGTGTGTCGAGGGGGTGGAAGTCCACACTGGAGGAGCCCAAGCCTGACTTAGTTAAACAAATAAAATTCCATTGCTTTCAATTTCCAATGCAGATAAAAAAATTAAATTAAACATTTTGGCACACAGGCTGTATGTGGACAAATACTCTCTTAACCCATTCACTGCCGCACTACCAAACGGTTAACCCTTTCACTGCGACAATACACAGAAGGTTAACCATTTCACTGCCACACGACAGCCGGTTAACGTTAGGTTATGACTATAACCAAGTTCTGTTAGTTAGGGGCGATGCTTGGCATCACTACTGCACTATCTCGCGTACGTGCACGCGTACTGAATAAACCACAAATGTACCTCTAATACCAGTATTAGTCTGACCACACCCCTCATCAGCTTACCTTCATAAGCAGGTGTGTGGTCACCTGCTCTCCTCCTTCCCAAGCTTTCACCACAAGGTGAGGACAAGGGCTGCAGCGGCCGTCTGATGCCAAGCATCGCCCCTAACTAACAGAACTTGGTTATAGTCATAACCTAACGTTCTGTATCGTTAGTGGCTTAGCTTGGCATCACTACTGCACAAGGGAGGCCAAGCGGAGCCACTTGGCTGACAAATACACCCCGCTGACAGCCCCCCAAAACCATCAGAACAGGGAGGGCCGAGCCCCCCCGACCCCCCCTAATGGAGGGTATCCCCCCTATTAGAGGCTTCACGGGAAGGCGACGGACCCGACCGTGCGAAGAGGCACTCAAGCAACTTAACGCACAGGGCGAGCAGACCGTGGCTTGACCCCACGACTACACACACGCACAACCCGCATGCCACCCGGGAACGAACGGAGGAACAACCTCGTTACTGCCCCCAGAATCACGGGGCCAAGGGCAAACCCAACCCCGTGGCAAGGCCGTAGCAGCGGAGCGCGAAGGAAGACCCAGACCCACCAAAAGGACTGGACTCCCTGGAATGGGGGCCCGGAGAAGTCCATGATGCCAGCATCAAGACCCCACCAGGTGGGCACGCAGTGCCCCGCCCCCCACATCGCCAGCGTATTCGGACAAAGGCCCCTCAGTTACTGCACCTGGTATTCCCAGGCGGAATCCCATCCAAGTACTAACCAGGCCAGAACCTGCTTAGCTTCCGAGATCGGACGAGATCGGGCGTGTTCAGGTTGGTATGGCCGTAAGCCGAGCGGGCCCCGTCCCCCCAATAGTACACCGCCTGGCACACTGACCCTGCAGAACAGGCAGTCAGCATGGCCGTAAGCACACAAAAAGGTTAACCAACGGAAGCAGGCAGCGCACCGGGGAAAAACCAGGCAACAGGCTGTTAACCCTAGCCTGGAGACTGCGGACGAGACAGGCGCCAGAGGGGACAGCTGAACACAGCCGCCCCGGCGGAAGGAGCGTAAGCTGGCGGTGTTGCATGACCAAGCCTCCATTTAAAAACCCCCACCCAGAGGGGTCGAGGCAGAGAAGGCTGACACGATTGGCAGACGTCATGAACGTGCAGGGGCACCCTCAAACGGTGAACCCGGGAGTTGACACCGCTCCAACACACCAGGGAATCAACCACCTCGGTGTTACCCAATGCGGTGGTTGTTCCTATAACCCCCCAAGAAAAAACTCCAAAACACACCTGCGGGCATACACCGGCTATACCGCAGTACAAGTGTTTCAGTTTCCAAAAAGGGTTAACCCAGGCCTACGGGTCGCAAACATCACTTCGGACCGGGCCTGGCGGTACGGGAAGCACAGGGTCACCAGAGGAGGTCAAAAAACCACCCCCACAGGCCCCTCTTCGCCATGCGTGAGAGAGGAGCGAAAAATAATGGAGAACCAGCCCCTAAGCACACCGTACCTGGTATTCCCCGGCGGTCTCCCAACCAAGTACTAACCAGGACCAACCTGTGTAGCGGCCGAGATCCGACGAGATCGAGCGCGTACAGAATGGCATGGCTGTAAGCCATGACGACAGTGCTGAGTAAAAACATACCCAACCAGGGTCTCCATAGCGCTTAACCCTGTGACACCCAGACCGACCTGGCATTTTTCCCCCTGAAAAAAGCCCAAGTCCCTCAGGGTACCAGAACAGCAGATCTGCATCCCCGGCGGACAACGGGTTCAACTGATCTGGACCAGCGTGACCAGAACCAGTCCCGTGCCCTAACCACGCCGACATGCCTACTCCAGGAGAAGGGCAGATATGCGTGTTGATCTTAACATGAAAAGAAGGCGCCACCCAGACGTTCGGACGAACCGCGCCTGGTGGCCCACCCCAAGGGCGTGAGACCCCACTACATATGTTCAGATCCATCCCGTCATCATCCCCCAGACATGAACGAGAATCCGTCGACAACCCACCCAGGTCATGGGATGTGGTCGTCGGAAGAGGAAAAACCCCCATCTCAGTTGCTTTATAAAAACGCTGTTTCAACCACAAGCAACCAAGGCGTGCCAGTCAATCGCCTGTTTACAGCGAGCTAGCACTATACGTGCGTCGGGACACACCCCCATCAATGAACAGGCTATTTAGACCTGTCATTGAATCCCCAAGGCGCCCAGGGGAACGACAAGAGGGGTGTGACACTCCCTAACTCCAACACTTCTGGAATAGAAAGAAGGAAGCATCAACAGTATGTATCCCAGTCTACACAGCCGGGGTAAAAAATGTTCACATTTTTACATCCCACCACCCTCCCATAGGAAAGAGACGGGGATCCCCAGAGAGACTTCCCACGCGAGCTGTACAGATTGAAAAGAATATATTGCACCTTGAGCCATGTAAAAAACTGGTTTTAGGGCCTCCGGGGAAGAGGCACTGAACCCATACACACTCAACAAACGAATTGAATCGAATATACATACAATAGAAAAGGACCCTTCTAGAGGGTCCACTCACTTTGACAATCTGAGGAGGAAGGCTCTGTACTCTGATGGAGGCTTCCTCACATGGAAGAAGGAGTCCGAACTCACAGAAGGCCTGAATAGGCGCTTGGTGAGGAGGAGCCCTGACCACCCCCCCTGAAAACAGATCCATCACATGGACCTGAACAGCACACGGAAGTCCTACCAACAGAGACGCGCACGGTGACGTCTCTATGGCGGGGGAATTCCTGCGGTGCACACGCCCAATATACCAGGCCGTGGGACCAGGAACTCCCTCCCCCCCCCCCCCCCCCCCCCCCCGTAACGTGCCGAACCGCCACGTGACGGGAACCTTGAAGGACAGGGGGTGTACCCCTGACCGACAGAACAATGGGGAGAGGAAAGGTTACCAGTTCACCCCTTTACGACCCCACACCCATGATACGACGTAACGACAAAAAGAGAATATGACACAGTCATAGTCAGCTCTATGAAGCGTTTCACAGCTCCACACAGCGCATGAGCTAACCTGCTATCTGATTTTTACTAAGGAAAAACACAGAATAGAGAGGGCTCTAAGAACCCCGGTCCAACATACACATGTGCTTCTGTGGCCAGTACAACCCAGTTGTAGGTCACATGACACACACAACCCATCATCACCTACAAAAAATGGCAAAAACACTCAACAGAGGAACGCCGTTTTTTTTCACAATGAGAGAATACATCATTCTTGATTAGTATCGACCACAGGCCTTGCTAAGCACACATGACAGCAACCAAACCAATTTCCCTTTAGGAAATAAGTTTCTCCAGCAGATTTAGCACAACCTCAGCAATCAAGCTAAGAGTTACATCGTATCCCTACCACACAAAAGACACAATTAATGCACAACATGTCTGATAGGAGGTGATAAAGTCCCCAGGGAACCGGGGGGGAAAACACAATCCTCCTATTTTACCCTCAATACGGCCAGTTAAAACAGGAAAACCTGTTAATGTGTGAACACACTGTTCATTGTCATTACAGTCTGAGAAAGAACATTATTTTACTCACTTGTCACCAAGCATAGCTTCATAGGTTAGTTGCCTTAGTAGTGAGTACACGGTACACATAAACACCATGATGTTTCTCACACAACAACCAGATCAATACATCACGATCTGCACGGAGAAGCTAACTGCCAGTGACAAAAACAGCTCACACATAACCCGCAACGTATCCTAAATGCATTGCGACAACACACGTTTTGGGAAAAAACACCGCTATTCACAATACATTTAGCAAAGTAAAACCAGAAGACGTGTTATGAGGTCTGGCCAACCCCGTACCTACCCGGAACGCAGATCAGCGAAGTGCAGTCACAAGACACCGTAGAACACAGCCGACCTGTGTTGTTCGATCCGGGCAGCGTCGCCGCTCCAACCAGTCGCTACAGTCCTCTTTGTTGACGCAATCCCCGTCCAGGCTCAGGGCAGGGTCGACGAAACATCCCCTGTCAAGGATGACGTTGCGGTCAAGAGTGTAAAACATGTTAAAATCAAAGCACGTTCAACAGAATAGCATCAAGCCAACGGCGATCAGAAGCGAGCTCCGGCGGCGCGCGAGAAGCTAAGCTACCCCGCGCCAGCCATGGCCCTAGCAGCAAGCTAACGTTTACCCAGCGACCACGACATGCTAGCCCCGCAGCTAACAGCTGACTGGCTAACAGTAGGCCTTAAGCAGGCCATGCAGCGATCCAGCAGGCTAACGCAGCAGTTAACAGCTGACTGGCTAACCGTAAGCTATGAACATGTAAACAATGACATAACACTCACCCAGACAGGCCGCCGTTCTGAACCTCTCCTCACTTTTTAAGAGAAAAGAGAAAACAAGACGTCAACACCGCTTCACAACGGTGAACATCCGGCGGAATCAGCACAGTACCAACTGGCCTGTGTAGCTGACTTCGAACATGAATCTGCCGCTATCGCACATTACATGCACATATCCCCTCGTGAAGGAATACTCTCATTTGGATATGAAAGATGGGGTCTTAACACGGTGACAGAGAGAATCCACTCGTCCAGAACACACAGGGATCACCAGTGTCAATGGTCGCGGCCCACTAGTTAAAACTATAATGGTCTCCAGACCAAGGCCTTCTGTCGCCTAGGCGGCTAAACAAAGGACCCTAGCCTGGGGCCGGTTTCCATAAACTTTGTCAAGTAGCCCCCATAGCACTAACAGACAAGTGGAGCCCGCCAGCAAACACTACTCACCCAACCTGGAACGCACCGCTCCTCACAACAGCGGCATGTCCGACAGTTCAGCTGTGGCCTGACAGGTTTCACCCCAACAAACACAGCAAGGAACTGCAGTTGAGAAGCATGCAGCGGCGTGCTCCCAATACGAAAACCGGTGGAGGGTTTTTAGAATGATCATCATCTTCTAGACACTCCAGTACGAAGACAATATCGCCGTATTTTCTCGAAAATAGTGAGAGAGAAAATAAAGACATGATGTCAACGTATCCTTGTTTCCCAAGCTGTTCCTAATCCAATTTCTTCCATCATGGTGTCAAGTGTGGGGATCTACCGAGGCACTTCTTCCTTGTGGTGAAAGCGAGAAGGAGGAGAGCAGGTGACCACACACCTGCTTATGAAGGTAAGCTGATGAGGGGTGTGGTCAGACTAATACTGGTATTAGAGGTACATTTGTGGTTTATTCAGTACGCGTGCACGTACGCGAGATAGTGCAGTAGTGATGCCAAGCTAAGCCACTAACGATACAGAACCCTTTCACTGCCACACAACACAGAAGGTTAACCCTTTACTATCACACAACCGACAGTGTGACAGTGAAAGGGTTAATGACCAGAGATGAGGCCCAGCTGTTGCCAATCGTGAGCTACTTAGCGATTACCTGAGCGGCACAATACGTCTTGAGTAGACTGCTGTCACAAGCTCTCACTGTTCATACAGATCCACAGAGACCAGAACACACAACGGACTGAACGACCCCATCAAGCTTTGTTGTGCATCCTCTTGTTGGTTGTTGGTGACGGCTGGTTCACATCGAACACACACACACACACACATACACACACACACACACACACACACACACACACACACACACACACACACACACACACACACACACACACACACACACACACACACACACACACACACACACACACACACACACACACACACACACACACCTCGGTCTAACCACATGCTCTGCAAGCCTGTGAGGAAGATAAGACCATCACTACCCTTCATTCCTCCATTTTTAATGGGTTGGTCAGCCACAGTAGAAACCTAACTACAACCCTACTACCAGGTACGAGATAAAAGGGGGTAGGGCCCGACAAGCCTAGTGCTTCTCCCTAGCCCTTTTCGGACAATTGGACAATGCTGCAATAGCAGCTGGTAAAACGTTGGCGATTTATGGAACGACCATTGTTATGTGTGCAATATACGAAATAAAAATTAACTGAACTGAACTGGCATGTTGTGGTGGGGTTGGTCCAGCATGGGGGGCACCGCATCATCCGAACTACAGATGACACACAAGGGCCATCTTGTCCAGATGAAGTGATGTTGTCAGGATACAGCATGGCGTTCTAACATGGAGGGTGATGGGAAGCTGCAGTACTGTATGTGTGTTAGAGAACAGGCCAGCCAGCTACGTCTAGAGTGACCTCTGTGGACATGCCCACGGGCTCCTGCTATGGCAAAGTTATATTTTTGGACCCTGCCTGAAATCTTTTTTCAGCAAGTCACCAACTTAACAGTTTTCTTGTTCAAGATGTACAACAAACAAATAGGGCGGCTACGTGGTGCAGTGGGCAAGGCGCTCACCACGAATACTGGAGACGCTGGCTTCGCCTGTTCGAGCCCAGCGCTCCACATTGCTTTCAGTTTAGCTGGTCGTCCGTACTAATACACATTGGCAGTATTAGGGGGAGGGAAACTGATGGGTGGGGATCGGGCGTTGTGGACAGCGACTCCTACAGGTCGGTTGGTGCGCCTGCGCAGTAGAATCAGGAAGCGATGGGGGCGGCGCCCCTCCAAAGCGCAGACCCCTGACGCTGAAAGATCGCGCAGCACAGGTGAAAAGATGCGACTGCTGTTACCTCGAGTATCGGAGGGGACTCGTGCTTGCAGCCGGCTTGTGGGAGGCATGAAACAGCGTTCGAGACAGGGGAGGATTGAATTGGATGATACGAAATTGGGATGGGAGAAAAAATAGAAAATGGGAGAAAAAGTGGATAAAAAAAAGACATACAACAAACAAAGTGAGTAATTTAACTGATATTAATTGGATTTTAATATACATTTTTAATAGTAATATTAATTGTCTAAATCTGGTGATCATTTGCATTGGAATATTTGAAATCAGTGACCATCTCTGCAATTGACACAAATTAGAAGTATCTTCCTTATTTGTCAAATGATGATGATATAAAGTAGCAATTCCTCATTTCAAATTAGTACAGTATTTGCTAATATGAATTCGATTGCAGAGTGGTGTAGCAATAGTCATATTTGGATATTAATGTATTTTGACCAATCAAATTAAAAAGAAAATTCCAAAATGTTACCACTTACAGTAGTGTATTTATCACTATGTGCCAAAGAATTCACAATTATTTTAATTTTCATCTAAATAAATCCATTGTACCTAATATGTTGCATCACTCTGTACTTGAGGGCGAACACCCCCCCAAAAAAAGTCCAATACAATTAGATTTGTAACTGCACCCTCCAATGCACAAGTATAGGTCAATCAAACGTCAATCAAATCAACCTCCCGCCCCAAAGCTCTGTTGCAAATTAGGAATACATAAAATGGTGGCGCTGATGATGCTGTAAATGTTGTTTCCATTCATCTTTAAACCTGGTTAACCTCTTAAGCCCTAGCCATATTTTCAGAAAATCCGCCTAAAAGTACATACCCAAGTAAATGGAAGATTGCTCCACTTCTACAAGGTCCATTTGCATGTTCTTGGTATCTAGGGACATCTATGGACCCCAGGGAATATATTTCCAGTAAGAAATATTGTGTCTACTATGCTTGAGTACATTTTTTTTTTTCTTTTTTCTTTTTTAACTGTGAATAACACCATGCTAACATTGATCAGACGTGAACAATTGCCAGAGCTCATTCAGCACCTTCTTGAATTCATGAATGCTGAATTTTTCGTCTCTGGTCAATGTTAGCATGGTGGTATTCAGTTTCAGTTTCAGTTTATTTAAAAAGGACAGTACACATTAATCAACATTTCTATAAATGTGCCAGTTTTAGCCAGCTGGCTAATTCGCAACTGTAGTCCTTTTGGCAAGATGTTATAAAACCATACACCTAAAACAGAAGCATTAAAAGTACACAATATTTACAACACAATCCAACATAATAGTAAAAGCAATAACAAAATACACAATGAACTAATTAAAAGTGATCACATGTTTAATTTGTTAATAGCCAGGTCTTGAGTTTTTTTGCAAAGGTGTGGTAGGTAGCACAGTATCGTATTTCAGTTGGTAGGATGTTCCAAAACTGAGTGGCTCTGACTGCAAAACAGTATTGACTGAAGGAGCTGGACCTAAACGGCACAGTACAGTCCCCTCTCTGGGTAGATCTTGTGGACCTATTATGAGATGTTTTTTGTTTGACAAAGGTACTGAGAGGTGGAGGGGCCTTGCCATTTAAAATCTTGAACAGTAGGCAGGCATCAGTGTATTTTGTCAGGTTTTCCCAGCTGAGGATTCTGTATTTGCTGAGGATGTGACAGTTGTAGTAATATAAGTATGGTTTTCGGTCCAGCACCTTGAGAGCCTGCTTATACAGAGAGAGATGGGTTTCATGGTTGTGCTTTTTGCATGGGTCCAGCTAGTGCTAGTCATACAGTACATGAGATGGGAAATTATCATTGCGTTCATATAGAGAAGCGGTTGTCTGTGTTACTCTTTTTACCTGCTTTTTGAAAGATAATGTAGAGTCGAGAATAATTCCAAGATATTTAAATTGAGAGACTACGTGGATTGGCTCTCCAGAAACAAACACTCCAGGATTATCAGATGTTGAATTTGATTTTGTGAAGTACATACAAACTGTCTTCTTCACATTAAGACACAGTTGAGACTCTGTGAGCCAGTTGTTGACATTCACCATTGCAGCGTTTAGTTTAACAGCCGACAGTTCTTTTGTTTTTGCATGAATATAGATAACGGTGTCATCAGCATACATTTGAACTTCACACTCTGTGCAAACAGACGGAAGATCATTTATAAATAAACTGAATAGGAGAGGCCCAAAGATGGATCCCTGGGGCAGTGGGGCACACCCATTGCATTGCTCAGAAAGGGTGATGTTTCACCTCTGACCCTAACGCCACCACGAAATAAATAAAGCGAATTATAATAATAATTTATATTCCCCTTTGGTTGATTACAATTTACTCAAGCATATTAACAAGAACATGCAAATGGAGTGGATTTTCAAGTGGAGCAATCTTCCATTTACTTGGGTATGTACTTTTAAGTGAATTTTCTGAAAATATGGCTAGGGCTTAAGAGTTTAAGAGGTTAATAATACATGCATAACCTGTTAATAGCACATTCATAACCCGGTTAATAACACATTCATAACCTGGTTAATAACACATTCATAACCACATTCATAACCAGGTTAATAACACATTCATAACCACATTCATAACCAGGTTAATAACACATTCATAACCAGTTTAATAACACATTTAGAACCGGGTTAATAACCCATTCATATCCACATTAATA
>NC_140168.1:26714572-26724572 GCF_963971535.1 Notolepis coatsorum | reverse complement strand
GATTGACCGAGAGGACGCACCTGTAAATACAAACGGGACCCGGGCAGCGCCTTCTGTTCCCTGCCCTGTGAACAATGTCTCCTGATAGGAGTTGTTCTGCTGACGAACCACCGTTGGCTGTTAATGTGTTGCTATGAAACGGGAAACGCCGCGTGCCGAGCATTACGCGTCGGCTGACGTATCACACACCGTGTGATGGAAACTGTGAGGGGCGGGTCTCACACATCGCATCTGATTGGTCCGGGCGACGAGGAAGGATGACTAATTCATCTGTTTGAGAGGACTGCACCCATGTATTAGGATAACAAGCGCACAGTGTCATACTGTAGGTGTGAAGCATCAGCGCAGCTTCTCTTAAATATTCAGTACAATGAAAATAATTTTCCGACAGAAGGTACGTTGACATGAAAGGATCAAGAATGTTAGAACTATTGTTGTTGATGACTAAAGCCCTTTGATGTCTATTCCCCTGGATGTCAACAAAACCAAGCCATTTCAGATATCCAATCTACTTCCTCTGAAATATTGCACAATATATATAATAGTGTGTAGTGAACAGAAGGCCACGACCCCTCAGCCTACTGCTCAGGGAGGGTGACCTAAAAACACGTCCAACGGTGAACTAGGAGTCATCTCATTGTTTCTAATAAGCACTAGCGCTGCTCGATTATGGCAAAAGTCATAATCACAATTATTTTTGATTGATATTGAAATCACGAATATTACACACGATTACTCGTTGATTTGAGAGCATCATATTGACGACCAAAGGCTGCCTTTCTGTCGTCTTCTACAAGTTACCAAAAAACATTTCAAAATAACTGGAGAAACACACCGTGACTCCCTCCTCCCACTGGACACCAGCTGAAACTACTGTTTGGGCTTGGGGGGGGGGGGGGGGGGGGAGCGCACTGCTGTGAAGGAAGGATGCGCTGCATTTACAACACAAGACAAAATGAGAGCAACGTGGCTTTAGTGTTTTGTTTTGAGCAATTTAAAGTAGAAATGTGTCAGCAATGCTAGTGAAGGTGAATGGGGTGCCATACAATGTATCTAGAAGAATACACATTTGAGTCCAACCAACTAAGAACTAACAATGTTGTCAAGCATGTGATTCTTCCACGTCCACTTATACTGTAGACTAGAGGCTACACTGGCATTAGAACTGCAGTTGGTCCCCAGGCAAGACTATGGAAGTCCACGGTATACACTGTGTGTTTACGTTATGTGAACACTGTATACATTATGTGAACACTGTATACATTATGTGAACACTGTATACGTTATATGAACACTGTGTATGTTATGTGAACACTGTATACATTATGTGAACACTGTATACGTTATATGAACACTGTGTATGTTATGTGAACACTGTATACATTATGTGAACACTGTATATGTTATATGGACACTGTGTATGTTATGTGAACACTGTATACATTATGTGAACACTGTATATGTTATATGAACACTGTATACATTATGTGAACACTGTATATGTTATATGAACACTGTGTATGTTATGTGAACACTGTATACATTATGTGAACACTGTGTATGTTATGTGAACACTGTATACGTTATATGAACACTGTATACATTATGTGAACACTGTATATGCTATGTGAACACTGTATACATTATGTGAACACTGTATATGTTATGTGAACACTGTATATGTTATATGAACACTGTATACATTATGTGAACACTGTATATGTTATGTGAACACTATACGTTATATGAACACTGTATACATTATGTGAACACTGTATATGTTATGTGAACACTGTATACGTTATATGAACACTGTATACATTATGTGAACACTGTATATGTTATGTGAACACTATACGTTATATGGACACTGTATACATTATGTGAACACTGTATATATACATTATGTGAACACTGTATATATACATTATGTGAACACTGTATACGTTATGTGAACACTGTATACGTTATATGGACACTGTATACGTTATATGGACACTGTATATGTTATATGGACACTGTATATGTTATGTGAACACTGTATACATTATATGGACACTGTATACGTTATATGAACACTGTATATGTTATGTGAACACTATACGTTATATGGACACTGTATATGTTATGTGAACACTGTATACGTTATGTGAACACTGTATATATACATTATGTGAACACTGTATACATTATGTGAACACTGTATATATACATTATGTGAACACTGTATACATTATATGGACACTGTGTATGTTATGTGAAGACTGTATATATACATTATGTGAACACTGTATATGTTATGTGAACACTGTATACATTATGTGAACACTGTATATGTTATGTGAACACTATACGTTATGTGAACACTGTATACGTTATGTGAACACTGTATACGTTATATGGACACTGTATATGTTATGTGAACACTGTATACATTATGTGAACACTGTATACGTTATGTGAACACTGTATACATTATGTGAACACTGTATATATATGTTATGTGAACACTGTATACATTATGTGAACACTGTATATATATGTTATGTGAACACTGTATACATTATGTGAACACTGTATACGTTATGTGAACACTGTATATATATGTTATGTGAACACTGTATACGTTATGTGAACACTGTATACGTTATGTGAACACTGTATACATTATGTGAACACTGTATATGTTATGTGAACACTGTATACATTATGTGAACACTGTATATGTTATGTGAACACTGTATATATTATATGAACACTGTATACATTATGTGAACACTGTATACGTTATGTGAACACTGTATTTATACGTTATGTGAACACTGTATATGTTATGTGAACACTGTATACATTATGTGAACACTGTATACGTTATGTGAACACTGTATATGTTATGTGAGCACTGTATACATTATGTGAACACTGTATTTATACGTTATGTGAACACTGTATACATTATGTGAACACTGTATACATTATGTGAACACTGTATACGTTATGTGAACACTGTATATGTTATGTGAACACTGTATACATTATGTGAACACTGTATATGTTATGTGAACACTGTATACATTATGTGAACACTGTATACATTATGTGAACACTGTATACGTTATATTAACACTGTATATGTTATGTGAACACTGTGTATGTTATGTGAACACTGTATATGTTATGTGAACACTGTATACATTATGTGAACACTGTATACGTTATATTAACACTGTATATGTTATGTGAACACTGTATACGTTATGTGAACACTGTATATGTTATGTGAACACTGTATACATTATGTGAACACTGTGTACGTTATATTAACACTGTATACGTTATGTGAACACTGTATACATTATGTGAGCACTGTATACGTTATGTGAACACTATACATTATGTGAACACTGTATACGTTATATTAACACTGTATATATACGTTATGTGAACACTGTATATGTTATGTGAACACTGTATATATTATGTGAACACTGTATACGTTATGTGAACACTGTATATGTTATGTGAACACTGTATATGTTATGTGAACACTATACGTTATGTGAACACTGTATACGTTATGTGAACACTGTATATGTTATGTGAACACTGTATATATTATGTGAACACTGTATACGTTAACTTATGTGAACACTCTGTATCTACGAGTGTGAACACTCAGACTCAGCCCCCTCAGAAACAAACAGAAGTCAGACCTCCACGGGGGAAATTGTTTTATTTCGGTTTAACTTTTGAGTCCAATGTGCTTCATTTGAACGCTGAACACCAAGCACTCTCAGACCATGTGTGTGTTTCTGCTCTGGAAGCTGTTTATAGATGTGAGCGGTACTTCACCAACACTTCTCACATGTATCCCTTTCATTTAGTGTGACAGTTATTGGCAGTTAATGAATTTGAATATGTGACACAACACGGTCTAGGTCGGATTGTGACATCATTAGAGGACACTGAATCTTTGTGTTGTGTTAATTACAGCCCAATGACATGATGGAGATGAAAAACGAAAAATTGCAATAGGTATTGCTATTGTTATTATTTCACTGAGCTGTAATTAAAGCCACAATGACAATTTTTCTATTCATTAATTAAAGTTCTGGAGTGTGTACAAAACAACTTGAGACCACCAGTGACAGTTGACCATTGACAGTGTTGTGAAGAAGGCACGACAACGCCTCTACTTCCTCAGGCGCCTAAGGAAGTTCCAAGTCAGTCAGAAGATCCTTAGGAACTTCTACTCATGTACAATAGAAAGCATACTGACCGGCAACATCACCTCCTGGTTTGGGAATAGCACTGCACAAGACCGTAGCAGACTACAAAGAGTGACACGTTCAGCCGAACGCACAATTGGAGGGGGGCTTCCCACCCTCCAGAACATTTACAACAAGCGGTGCAAGGGGAAGGCTAAGAGAATTATTAAGGACTCGAGCCACCCGAACAACTGCCTCTTTGAACTGCTGCGGTCAGGCAAGCGATACCGGAGTCTTAAGGCGAGCACAGAAAGACTCAGAAGAAGCTTCTATCCCCAGGCCATCAGGCTGCTAAACGAACAATAATCGCTAAACGAACAATAATCACTATGCAACAACCATCAAATGCACACAGCACACACACCCACACGCACACACTCACTCAAACAAACAACACACTGCAGCACCCACTCTCCACACTTTAGATCACACAAACACACTTACACTTTATATTTATTGAAAAAGGATTTGCACTACAACTCGTACACCTACTGTGAATTGTACCTAAATTGCACCTCGTCCCATTTCTCCATTTCTGCCTTGCACTATATAGTATTGTATATTAGTACACTGCACAGTATTGTATATTGTATGGTAACTACGTCTATTCTGCATCGAACATTGTACATATGTCTAAACTGAACACTGTGACCTCTTTTTTTACTTCTAATTTTACTATGTTTTTATTTCATACTTATCTTGTCTTGCACAGTCTCTGGAGCGCAACAGTAAGAAGCATTTTGTACAAAAGTATTCTGTACTTCTGTATGACAACTATTAAAGAAACTTGAAACTTGAAACCTGCGCTTCAACACACCACTCACTTTGCTGCTATCGCCTCAAATTGTCTGGTGCGACCAGCTTTGTCAGCCTTCTTGCAATACCATTTTTCACAACAATGGAAAACAAATATTATGCAGCCACCTTGACCACCGGAAAAAGCTTTGCAGAAAGTCTGAATGCAAAAAAATATAAAGCACACAAAGAGACAGAGCAAAGACGCTCATGGGAAATGTATTGAAAACACAGAGACAATACCAAGTGCGGCCAGCTGGCGCCATTATTACACATTCTCACTTTAACGGTGCTATACTCCAGATTTAGCCACTAGATGTCACTAAATCACCAGCATCTCAGATCAAAACAATGGTGTGCTTACATAGTATTACATAGGGCAGGCTGTACCATCAAAGTTCAGATCAAACTGTCAAACTAGGTGTTGCGGATCAAATATGAATCAAGATCCCTCAAGGGTACTACGACTATGCTTGCACCTCATTACATCTAAATGACAAACATCACAAAACAAACTGGTCAGACTACTGCTTGACCTTACTCCTAAAACCCACCTCACCCCTGCCCACTTTGACAACCTAGGATGGCTTAGAGTAGACGACAGAGTACAGCAACTTGCAATGGGCCTGGTCTACAAGATACACTACACGACCAAGGTACCCATGTACATGTCAAAATACTTCCCAAAGGTCAGTGAATACCACGATCACAACACCAGAGGGAGCTCCACAAATCATGTTAAACCCAGATTGGGCTCAAACAAGGGACTAAACACGTTTCGCAATTATGCCACATCAATGTGGAACGCCCTACCCACAGCTGTAAAGGAATGTGGATCACTACCCACTTTCAAAACCACTCTCAAAGAACACCTATGGGAGACTGCAATTCGAAACTGGCCCCTGTAAATGTCCTAACCCAACCCCCTCCAATGTACAGTAAATGACCTAACCCAAGAATACACAAGACCCTCTTCTACCAAGTATGGTTTCGTCGATATTCCAATGTACAGTTTTGCTTGCACAGTTGTAGTTTCCCCCACCCCACCCCGCCTACCCAACCCCCCCACTACCCCACCCCACCCACCCAACCACCTCCAATGTACAGTTCCCCCCACCCCCCCCCACCCAACTCAACCCCCACCCCCCACCACACCTACCCAACCTCCTCCAATGTACAGTTTCTACGTAAAATGTATATACTCTCTTTGTTAGACTCTTTTTGTATCACAAACAGTAGCCTACTGTATTTGTAAATCTGGTATGTCATAAATGTATAGATGTAGCAGTACTGTCTATCTGTATGTCGTGTATGTCATATATGTCCTGATGAATTGAAAATGGGGGACCCTGATGTAAACAAGACGAAAGTCTTTCTCTGGTCTGCATCCCCTTAACAATTGTGTGTATTGAGCTGTACTGTACTGTACCCATTCTGCAATCTGTTAATAAAGTTTTCAATCAATCAATCAATCCCGCAAATACCCTCTTTCTATGTATTTACTTTAGGTTGAAAAAGAGAACGTTGATGAGCGGGCAAGTCGCCATTTTCTTTTTGAAAACAGGAGCACCAGGGACCTCTCAACTAGCAGCCTGTCTATTACACCAATCGTGTGCATTCCAAGTGGGGAAATAGGGAAGTAGGGAGGCGACATTACTGGAGCACATATATTCAAACTAATTAACTGTCAATAACTGTCAAACTAAATGAATGAACTGTATACAGTTCCGTGATATGTGTGAGATTATGTGCAAAATAAACCAGCATTGTTTTTCTGTGACGTGCCCCTTTGAATGAAAGCACAAGTCGGTTGACATTAGTGGTAAATGCGGTATAATTCTTGCATGGAATACATGTTGAGTGTTCAGAAGAGACAGGGCGAATACCTTGTGATTTTCATACACCTCTGGGCTGCAGCTGCTGTCAAATTAGCTAACGTCAGTGTTTTAAAAGGCTAGTGTTTGAGAACAGATCAAGATTAGCCAATAATGAGCCTGATGAAATGCAATAATAGACCTCTCGTTTCAGGACTCATGGTGTTGATAGCCTAATAATCTCCTCCTCACATCACAAAGCACTATCCACAACGGCCATGGAGGAGCTGAGTTGTACCGGACAGTTGATATCTGGGATCTCGTCGTCTGACCTGAGGTGAACCAGATACGGATACAAGTTCTCTTTTCAAAATGGAGGACAATGTGAACACAAAGAGGGGTGAATTCATTGTCTCATTTGTTCTGTTAGTGAAAAGAAAAAAAATGCACTAGGCATTTTAGATTTGATTTGATTCTATTCAAATGTATTGTCATTATACAGCACAAGTACAGTACAATGAAAAGAGGTTTGACATCCAACCAGAGTGCAAATGTAACAGTAAAGTGCAACAGTAATATACAATGTACAGGTGATTAAACTGGGTATAAAATATATAAATGAGTACTACTGGGTGTAGTGCTAATCAGATGAATGTACAGAGTTGTAATACCAATATGTACAGTGACACAGGTATAAAGACATTATCACTCCCCCCCCCCCCTTCCCTCCCCCATCTCTCTGAGTGCCTGTCTCCTAGCGCTGACTAAGGTGATGGATGCCTCGGGGTCTTGGCCAAGATTGCAGTGACTGCTCTACATGCACCACCGAGGCCTTTGATCAGTTACTTACCGTCGTCTGTCCGTGATCCTGTCAACTGATGTGTCAACGTGGTTTCATTGCTGGGTTAAGTACTTCTATTCTATTCACATAATATGCTTACTTCATATATCTACTCTATTCACATATATGCTTACCACTTGTATCTATTGCTATGTCCGCCCACTACAATCACACGAGCTGTCTAACGCCTGTCCCGTCTCCCTGTCCCCCTGTGAGTTGCTGTCCTGGAGTGCTGACCGGAGTGTCGGACGTCCCGTGATGAAGGCCGGGAGGATGCGACCCTCTCTGCGTGCCCTCCTGTCTCCGGAGGTCTCGTAGTGGTGACCGGAGTGCCGGACGTCCCGCGATGATGTCGGGGAGGTCGCGACCCTCTCTGCGCCGCCCCCTATCTCCCTGTCTCCGGCTGTCCCTGAGCAATGACCGGAGTGTTGAATGTCCCGTGATTAAGACGGGGAGGACGCGACCCTCTTTGCGCCGCCCCTGTGCCTCAAATAGATTCGCTATCAGCTCTATCTTCAATCTTTCAAAATGTTCAGTTGCTATCGCTATCAGCTATATCTTTAATCTTTCAAAATGTTCAGTTTCTATTGCATGCACTCATCTGTGTTTCACTACACACTTGAGTGCATGCTTACCAACTGTTAGTCTGCAACACTACTATCACGGCATCTAAGAAGGGAGATCCCTTGAATGGCCCTTCTAAGGTTTCTCTCCTCCACACTGCCTGTGGAGCATTTTTCCCTATTGTTAGGTTTTAGTGAGTTTTTCCTTACCTTCGCGTGGGGTATGTCTGGGAGTGCTTGCATTCTTTCATTTATTTGCATTTATTTTAAATTTGTTGGACCTTATGGTGTTCTTGTTCTGTTCTTGACTTATTGTTATGTTTTCTTCTTGACTTGTTTAAAGAAGACATGTACGGCCCATGGGGACATTAACGTGTGTTGTCGGGCCTTATAAATAAATTTAATTTGATTTGATTTGATTATGGTCATATGTATTTGTGTGAAAACACCCAGATAGACTGGAATAACTCACCAAGTAATGATGAATTCAGTCATGACAAATCGAATTTTCTTAAAACAGTGAACTACCCCTTAAAACTCTAGAGTGACTCTTCTTCTGGTATACTCCACTACTGTTCTAATAGACACAACTAATTACTGTGAGTATAAGGTGCCTTCACTGGGACCTTATGCAGCCTTTTCTCTCTCCCTCTCTCTCTGCTCTCCCTCTCCCTCCCTCTCTCTATCTATTTCTCTCTCGCTCTCGCTCTCTCCCTCTCTCTCTCTCTCTCTCTGTCTCTCTCTCTCTCTCTCTCTCTCTCTCTCTCTCTCTCCTCTCTCTCTCTCTCTCTCTCTCTTCTCTCTCACTCTCCCTCTCTCTCCCCCTCTCTCTATCTCTCTCTCTCCCTCTCTCTCTCTCTCTCTCTCTCTCTCTCTCTGAGCAGACAGAGTTTGTCTGACAACACCCTCGGCTCGCCACATGCTGTCATTACTTAGTGACGTGAGAGGCATGTTGAAAAGTGGCCACATTCTGTGCAATTAGTCACAGGAATGAGTAGAATCACTGGCCGGGGCAATCTGGCCGGTTAGAACATCAAGTCAGAACGGCAAACATAATCAAGGGTCTGTGCACAGCGTCGCCATGACACCCCCCCCCCCCCCCTCACCACACAGCTGTCTGACATGTGCTAACAGTATCTCACCTTGCCTACCGTTTTTAGACCTGTCCTCGCTCTGGTACTTTATTCTAAGTAAGGGTTATTATTATGATGATGTGCTTTTCTGCTAGTAGTTGTATATAGGATACAAGCAGATCACATGCGACAGAGGTTGTCAGCATAGTGTGCATGTTTTTCCAAACCTTAACCACAAGGAGGCCTAGGTTTAAGGATACCGACGGGTGGTGTGGTGATCGTGGTGGTGTTGTTCTGGAAGGAGGGGGAAACATCTCCGTAACGTCTCTCCTATACATGACCACTTGTCTCGTGCTGAAAGAGTGGGCTGAAAGAGTGGCTGAAAGAGTGGGCTGAAACAACGACCCGAGGCGTCTCTCTGCACGACGGCCGGCCCGCCTTCAGCGCACGCTCTACGGCCAGAGGCTTCAGATCCACTTGTTGCTATTGACTTTTCCAGCGGTATCCACACACACACAGAGAGAGAGACCACGTGAGCGGGTCGGTGTGGTATTCGAAGCGCGGAGCCTCTGCTGTACATACAGTGCCGTGGTTTCTGCCTCTGCGAACGCCACGTGTTTGTCTTGCTTTCACCTTCCGCATGACA
>NC_140168.1:26676331-26711872 GCF_963971535.1 Notolepis coatsorum | reverse complement strand
GCTATATAATTAGGCCTAGAGAGAGAGAGCTCTCGTTTGCACAGGTGTTATGTTCAGCGGTATTACTGTGTGCATCTACTGTGTCCAGATGAATCACTACCAGATGAATCACTATCAAATTAATCACTGCCTAATTTGCAATTCAATAGAGCTCTTTTAATCCCATTTAAAATAGAGACGAAATACAGATTTTATCATTAAGTAAGTGTAGCCTTTTAACCTGACTTTGAACCCTCGGTTGTGGGCTTCATGCCTCAAACACACACGCACACGCACACACACACACACACACACACACACACACACACACACACACAACACACACACACACACACACATACACACAACAGCAGCAATTCTGAAGCCCCCCCTCTCACTCTCTCTCTCTCTCTCTCTCTCTCTCTCTCTCTCTCTCTCTCTCTCTCTCTCCTCTCTCTCTCTCTCTCTCTCTCTCTCTCCTCTCTCTCTCTCTCTCACACACGCACACAGTAACAGTGCATTAACTTAATGGGACTGTGCACACGTTGACATTCTCACACAGACACACAAACACACAGAGAGAGGGAGGGAGAGAGGGGGGAGACTAGCTGCCTCACAGAGAAAGAAGAGAGAGAGAGAATGTTGCTGCCTCACGGAAGAGAAAGAGAGAGAAATTAGCTGCCTCACAGAGAAAAGAGAGGAATGTGCTGCTCCTCACAGAGAAAGAGAGAGATGATGATCTGCCTCACAGAGAAAAGTGTGCACCTGTTGACATCAAATTATTATGCGCAGAGGCCCCACACCCACGCAGTAGTGATCAAATGAGTAATGCTTTGTGACTGAGCGGAGAGATCGAGTGTATGGAATATGATCAACTTTTGTGTGAGAATCTAAAGGTAAAGCTGCAGAGGGCTGTATCGTCTGAGCTGCTGAGCCAAACGCTACTCATCTTGTATGACGGCTCCCCCCCCCCCTCCTCTCTCTCTCTCTCTCTCTCTCTCTCTCTCTCTCTCTCTCTCTCTCTCTCTCTCTCTCTCTCCTCTCTCTCTCTCTCTCTCTCGCTCTCTGTGTCTCTCTCTCTCCTCTCTGCGTCTCTCCTCTCTGTGTCTCTCTCTCCTCTCTGTGTCTCTCTCTCTCTCCTCCTCTCTGTGTGTCTGTGTGTGTGTGCGTGTGTGTGTGCGTGCGTGCTTGCGTGTGTGTGTGTGTGTGTTTGCCTCCCGGCTGCTGAACTCAGAGGAGCTGTCCTTTCAGCACCACGCATGTATGATAGAGAGCAAGGCTCGCCAGAGGAGTGCATCGTGTTTGAGCAGGCAATTCAACATTGATTGTCGCTCTTAACGAGGCCTATGCATCATATTAAAGACATATTGGAAGTATAACCCCCCCCCCCCCCCATAAGATATATTCCAGTTAATAGTTGGTAGTAAATCCAATTGGTGTTTTTTTTCCGAACACGTTTATTCCTTCTCGTATATCGGATGATTTCAAAGGCCACTTTCGTCTTGAGCTTGACGGTGCAATGTCAAAGTGCAAGTTGGATGATACTGAGAGGCACGTCCTCGTTTAACTCGTCATACACGTACAGTAGCTGCATCGCTTTGCAGTTTTAGCAACAAGTAGTGAGATCTAAGACTAAAGGTACCGAGAGAGTAAGTGTGGATGGCGTTCTGCACCTGTGTCTTTGAAATTACATTACATTTTTGTTTTAAACAGCAGTGTTGTGCCTTGGAATATTTGGGGAGTGAGTGAACTGCACTCAATAAAATGGAATAAGCCAACGTAGAGGCAACAGTTTTTTTGCTCATTTTGTGAATCGAGATTGAAAGACATCGCGAGCGGCAACACGTTGCTTGACAACTTCCTGCAGGTCTTGTCGGCACGACACACATTTCTGACTACATTGTCGACGGCCAGGGTGCATACTTATGTTGAACTTCAACCAAAAACACACAGACCATCTAACAGTTGCTACACTGACACCAGTCGTGTTCATGTCTATAACATGCAATCGCCCTCACAAAAGTTGTGCGTAATAATCGCGTTACGCATGTTCGACTTCAACGGCAGCGAGACTTACCTATAGTGGTTATAACCGTGATGGCAAAGTAAAAGATCCTGCAAATTTCCACTGTACCCCGGCTCTGTGGGCTCGGCCTCCATAATGATGGTCTCCAGTTTGCGATAGTCATCCTCGCTGATGTTGTATTTCCCTTGGAGACGCTTCTCCTCCGCCTCCAGCTGCTCCTTCTCGCGCATTTCGAAATCCGACTCCAGGGCATCGAACACCGCGGCCCCGACCAGCAGGTAGGTGAACGTGCAGATGATCAGGGACAGGGTCCGCACGTTCTGCCGCTTCATGGCCACGAGGAACCGGCGAGTGAGGGGCTCATGTCCCCTCGGATCCCCCGGGAAGGCGCAGCAGTCGGGGAAGCGGTGACAGCAGCCGCGTCTGGAGGGAGGAAGAAGAGGGGACAGATCGGGTGCTTGTTGTGGGCGCGGTGCAGGGCGCCGCCGGGGCAGTGATCCCCGTAGTAGCAGGCCCCCAAATAATCTTCCTCCTGGTTCGTAGAGAGACACAGGAGACTGCTGGAGCGTCGGGACCACCAGGAGCCCTGCTGCAGCCGAGAGACCCTGCCTAACACCTGCCCAAACCAAGTCCTCCCAGTGCGTAGTGCCATCAACAAGCAGGCTCCAGATAGTCTGTCGTGGTCCTCAGGGGGGTGATGAACTCAATGTAATGATTCAATAAAAAAAGGAAAAGGTGACCAAAAATGTGAATGTTCCTCGTGAATTACTTTGCTTTTCAATTTGATGCAGTGCTCTCCGATGCAGTCGGTCCACGAGAGTCTATAGTGGACGAGGAGTTACACGACCCCTGTGTGCAGCACTGGGCATCTTTCAGCAGCATGTGCCCCAAGTTTCACACCAACCTGTTCACTGCAGCGTGAGCAGCATCCAGGAGGCTATATTTAGTCGCCGGCCGCGCGTTCCCCATTTGGACACAAGGAATCTTCTGTGCGTGGAATCCCTATAAATCGACCCTCGCAAAACCAGAAGCATCCTCCTCATCACCAGTAATGTGCTGACTCGTCGACAAGAGACGGGAGGGTCAACGGTGGAGGAGGCACAGCATCGAGGAGGAGGAGGCGCGGACCTGGATCTTCATTTGAATGAATCTTTCATAACTTATTAAAACATGTCCACTGTCTACTGCGCATTCCCGGATCACCTCATCGCGCGTTATGGTAATAATAACACCGTATTCCAACGCGGCTTAGTTGTTGTTGTTGTCGGCGACAGATCAGCGCCGACAACAGGTTCCATATCTCGGAGACTTTTCCCTCCTCACAGGTTCGCTGCTGCCCGGGCGGAGGAGAGGACCGTGAGAGAGACTTCAGGACTTTATCAAACACATCACCGGAGCATCGTGTATGGTGATGATGACTGACACAGGACTCTGCGCTCCCGACCCGGTGCCTGCCCGCCTTGGCACTTGATGCTTCACTGCGCACATCCACGGACGCGCACTCCAAACTGATCTCGCTGTTGTCGGCTGTCAATCAGTTTGAGTTGCTTTACTAAAGAAATCGGTTCTTCTCGTCCTCCCCCTCCCCGGTCGCCTTATTGGGCATCGATTTTTTAACCCCCCGTTTAATTGAATGATGGTAGGCTATACTTTGAAGAAGGCGATTACAATTTTTTTTTCCATAAACACCATGCTCTTATAGGTGCAGGTGTCACTCCTTGTCCTATGTTGTTTCCTCTTTTAACAAGTGCCACGATTCATCCGAGAGGCCATAATGGTATTTCGCGTGTCGTGTTTATTTGTCTCTAACCCTTCCTTATTCCTGAAGAAGGTACACACACTCACCCCGTGCTCATCTCTGGACAATTCTGACGGCGTGCGCCTGGCTTCGACCCTCCCACCTGACGACCACTCCTACTCATTATGAAATAGAGTTTACTTTGCATCACATGACTACAGTACATTGGTGCTTTTCGAAATTCATTGGCAATATTTATAATCAGAGAGAGAGAGAGAGAGAGAGAGAGAGAGAGAGAGAGAGAGAGAGAGAGAGGGGGGGGAGATAGACTTCGCTGTAACCTCAAACACAGGGCTCTAACCGGCGCTGTCCAAGGTGCTGAAGTCACCCAATGAATCCCTGAAACACAGAATCCATTTGAAACACGTTAGTTAATGTATGACTGAAGATCTACCTTGAAAACACACCAGTAGTCTATCCGATATCACAGAGAGTAATGTGAATTGTTTAAAATAACAATAATAAAAGAAACTAGACAATTCCGCGCGGGGGAAATTGTGAAAGTGTGGGTGACGCCTGTGCACCGCCGGCCAACGGGGGAGAGGGTCTCTCGCGAGTCTCTATGACAAACGGTTCAAAGGATACAAAAAGGGGGCGCGGCCTAAGGATCGGGGGAGTGGTCAACATAGACCAATGAAAGAGGATATCCCTACTGAGTGCAATGACACAACCCGCAACACTATTACACTATTACACAATATTACACTATTACACACTATTACACACTATTACACACTATTACACACTATTACACTATTACACTATTACACTATTACACTATTACACACTATTACACTATTACACTATTACACACTATTACACTATTACACACTATTACACTATTACACTATTACACACTATTACACTATTACACACTATTACACACTATTACACTATTACACACTATTACACACTATTACACTATTACACTATTACACTATTACACACTATTACACTATTACACTATTACACACTATTACACTATTACACGATTACACACTATTACACACTATTACACTATTACACACTATTACACTATTACACACTATTACACTATTACACTATTACACACTATTACACTATTACACACTATTACACACTATTACACTATTACACACTATTACACACTATTACACACTATTACACTATTACACTATTACACACTATTACACTATTACACGATTACACACTATTACACTATTACACACTATTACACTATTACACTATTACACTATTACACACTATTACACTATTACACACTATTACACTATTACACACTATTACACACTATTACACACTATTACACTATTACACACTATTACACACTATTACACTATTACACTATTACACACTATTACACTATTACACTATTACACACTATTACACTATTACACTATTACACACTATTACACTATTACACACTATTACACACTATTACACTATTACACACTATTACACACTATTACACTATTACACACTATTACACTATTACACACTATTACACACTATTACACTATTACACACTATTACACAATTACACACTATTACACACTATTACACTATTACACACTATTACACTATTACACTATTACACACTATTACACACTATTACACTATTACACACTATTACACTATTACACTATTACACTATTACACACTATTACACTATTACACACTATTACACACTATTACACTATTACACTATTACACTATTACACACTATTACACTATTACACACTATTACACTATTACACACTATTACACTATTACACTATTACACACTATTACACTATTACACTATTACACACTATAACACTATTAAACACTATTACACTATTACACTATTACACACTATAACACTATTACACTATTACACACTATTACACACTATTGCACACTATTGCACTATTACACTATTACACTATTACACACTATTACACTATTACACTATTACACACTATTACACTATTACACTATTACACACTATTACGCTATTACACTATTACACACTATTACACTATTACACACTATTACACTATTACACTATTGCACACTATTACACTATTACACACTATTACACTATTACACTATTACACACTATTACACACTATTACACTATTACACACTATTACACACTATTACACTATTACACTATTACACACTATTACACACTATTACACTATTACACACTATTACACTATTACACACTATTACACTATTACACACTATTACACTATTACACTATTACACACTATTACACTATTACACACTATTACACTATTACATTATTACACACTATTACACTATTACACACTATTACACTATTACACTATTACACACTATTACACACTATTACACTATTACACACTATTACACTATTACACACTATTACACTATTACACTATTACACACTATTACACTATTACACACTATTACACTATTACACTATTACACACTATTACACTATTACACTATTACACACTATTACACTATTACACACTATTACACTATTACACTATTACACACTATTACACTATTACACACTATTACACTATTACACTATTACACACTATTACACTATTACACTATTACACACTATTACACTATTACACACTATTACACTATTACACTATTACACACTATTACACTATTACACTATTACACACTATTACACTATTACACACTATTACACTATTACACACTATTACACTATTACACACTATTACACTATTACACTATTACACACTATTACACTATTACACTATTACACACTATTACACTATTACACACTATTACACACTATTACACTATTAGACACTATTACACTATTACACACTATTACACTATTACACACTATTACACACTATTACACTATTACACACTATTACACTATTACACACTATTACACTATTACACTATTACACACTATTACACTATTACACTATTACACACTATTACACTATTACACACTATTACACTATTACACTATTACACACTATTACACTATTACACTATTACACACTATTACACTATTACACTATTACACACTATTACACTATTACACTATTACACACTATTACACTATTACACACTATTACAATATTACACTATTACACACTATTACACTATTACACACTATTACACTATTACACTATTACACACTATTACACTATTACACACTATTACACTATTACACACTATTACACTATTACACTATTACACTATTACACACTATTACACTATTAGACACTATTACACTATTACACACTATTACACTATTACACTATTACACACTATTACACAATATTACACTATTACACACTATTACACTATTACACTATTACACACTATTACACTATTACACACTATTACACTATTACACTATTACACAATATTACACTATTACACACTATTACACTATTACACTATTACACACTATTACACACTATTACACTATTACACACTATTACACACTATTACACTATTACACACTATTACACTATTACACTATTACACACTATTACACTATTACACACTATCAGGCATGCGTTGTTCATGGCACGGGGTACCACTCAGTGGTACCTCACTGAGTATTAAAGATTTGAGCAGAAGCGCGTGCACGCACATGCACGCGCTCGCGAGAACGCGCTGCGCTCGGCTCGGATCGTTGTGTTTACCTGCGGCGCTACCTCGCATTATCATAACAATAGCCGCTATAGGCTGGTGTCTTCAACCAGTCTGGGACTCTTTGTGATGTCAAGACAAACGTCTTTCTCAGGTCTGCATCCCCTTAACAATTGTATGTATTGAGCCGTACTGTATTGTACCCATTCTGCAATCTGTTAAATAAAGTTTTCATTCATTCATTCATTCATGTAAATATGGAACGTCCCAAGTTGCCGCTGCCCACAGAGTGCACCGCCGTCCAAAGGTGAACGACGGCGAACGAAGGGCCAAATCAAAACAGCCGTCAATTCCGAATTGACAACTGTTTTGATTCAACCCCCCACCCACCACCACTCACCCCCGGACAACAACACACTCTGCAAACAGCAGCAACCCGGGACATTCCATATCTACATCACAAACTTCGGGACTGAGTAGATAATTAATTAATCTTCTCTTTATTTTTATTATTTATATTAAAACTGAATCAAACCATAAACAAGGTTGCCTGTTGGGATGTTAGATCCTAATGTGAAAAACTGATTTTATATGTCTGCACTTTATGTGCTCATTTTATGCCTGTCTTAATTCTGTTGTGAAGCACTTTGAGCTGCAGTTTCTGTATGAAAGGCTATACAAACAAAGTGTATTATTGTGCGCGAGGGAACATATGCGCGCGGGGCCGCGCGTGCGTGTGCGCGCGCGCGTGCGCGCGGCGTCATTATCCTGCGTGGCGGCTCAGCCCATAATAACAACGCAACGCTGCACACTATTACACTATTACACCGAGTACAATGGCACAATCCGCAAGTCTCTACGACAAACGGTTCAAGAGATACACTGAGGGGGTGTGGCCTAAGGGGGCGTGGTCTAAGGATCGGGGGAGTGGTCAACATCGACCAATGAAAGGTGGTCAACATGGACCAATGAAAAATGAAAGAGGATATCCCTACTGAGTACAATGACACAACCCACAAGACAGAGGGCGCTGTCAGCAATTCAGTACTGCAACACAGTGATGGCCTTATTTCAGCTGCTACACTCTAAAATGCAATGCATTCCCAATGGGACCGATATTTTACCGTTTAAAGTCGATTCGTAGCCAGACGGTGCGGTGAAACTTTACGAGATCGGAGACCGGTGTTGCCATAGGCAAGCCGCTCGTTTTGATACCTTTCACGTGTATGGGGCGCGAACGCTTACGTGTTGCAAAGTGTTTGCAAAATCGGTGGAATAAATAAATAATAAAAAGAGTATGGATATGTATAGTGTGGGTGGTGAAACTTTACGAGATCGGAGACCGGTGTTGCCATAGGCAAGCCGCTCGTTTTGATACCTTTCACGTGTATGGGGCGCGAACGCTTACGTGTTGCAAAGTGTTTGCAAAATCGGTGGAATAAATAAATAATAAAAAGAGTATGGATATGTATAGTGTGGGTGGCAACCTGGCTTCGCCAGGTCACCCACACTAATAAATGAAATAAATCCACCATGAAGCAGTATTGCATGCAATCTTACATACATTTACATTTACATTTACATTTAGTCATTTAGCTGACGCTTTTATCCAAAGCGACTTACAAGTTCTGTACGACAAGCCATCAGGAAGGGCACAACTCTATCAGCTGAGTAACAATGTTCATCAAAGTGTTGAGTGCTACAGTGTAGGTTAGTTTATTAGGACAAGTGCATGACAGTATGGTTAGTTAGGGTTAGATAATTTTTTTATTTTTATTTTTTTTTATTCAGATAATGGTTGAAGAAGTGCGTCTTTAGTCGACGGCGAAAGATTGGAAGTGTTTCGGCTGTCCTAACTGGGGTGGGTAGTTCATTCCACCATTGTGGGGCAAGGACTGAGAATAGGCGACTTCTCTTTGATGACCCTCCCGGAGCTTGAATAGGAGTAGGTCTGAGGCGGCCAGAAGATGCAGAGCGTAGGGGTCTTGAGGGTGTGTAGTTAGAGACCATTGACTGGAGGTAGGCGGGAGCAGTTCCCTTTGCCGCACGGTATGCTAGGTCGAGGGCCTTGAAGCAGATTCGTGCAGCAATGGGGAGCCAGTGCAGGTCCCTAAGAAGTGGGGTGACATGGGCCGACTTCGGTAGGTTTGAGATCAGGTGGGCCGCTGCGTTCTTAATGAGTTGAAGAGGCTTAGTGGCAGTGGCCGGGAGGCCAGCGAGCAGTGCGTTGCAGTAGTCGAGGCGGGAGATGACTGTTGATTGGACGAGGAGTTGGGTGGCTTCTTTTGTCAGGAAGGGGCGGATCCTTCTGACGTTGCTCAGGAGGAATCGGCAGGTTCTGGTTGTCGCTGCGATGTGAGCAGAGAAGTTCAACTGGTCGTCGAGGACAACACCAAGGTTCTTGGCGGTCGGGGACGCGGTCACAGCTGCATTCTCGACTGTGATGGAAAGGTCGGTCAGGGGGGAGGATTTGGCCGGCAGGTGGAGCAATTCTGTTTTGCTTAGGTTCAGTTTGAGGTGGTTGGTCGTCATCCAGGCGGAGATGTCGGACAGACAGGCCGAGATCCGCTCAGAGACGTGGATATCTGAGGGAGGGAAGGAGAGGAAGAGTTGAGTATCGTCGGCATAACAGTGGTAGGAGAAGCCATGAGACGTGATAATGTTACCCAGTGATTTAGTGTAGAGGGAGAAGAGAAGGGGTCCTAAAACCGAGCCCTGGGGGACACCCGTCCGCAGGGGGCGGGTGGCTGACAGGGTCCCTCTCCATGACACTTGGTAGGAGCGGTCATTGAGGTATGATGACAACCATGTCAGCGCAGAGCCAGCCACTCCCATTCCTGCGAGGGCCGCGAGGAGGATCTGGTGGTTGACTGTGTCGAAGGCTGCAGATAGATCTAGGAGAATCAGGACAGAGGAGAGGCCTTTCGCTTTTGCTAAGTGAAGTGCCTCTGTGACCGCAATGAGGGCTGTCTCTGTGGAGTGACCAGTTCTGAAGCCTGACTGATTAGGGTCTAGGAGGTCATTCTGTAAGAGATAAGCAGTAAGTTGGTTGGATACAGCACGTTCAAGTGTTTTAGAAAGGAAGGAGAGAAGAGAGACAGGACGGTAGTTGCCTATGACGGTAGGGTTCAGGGATGTTTTTTTTATGAGGGGCGTGACTCTGGCTTGTTTTAGGGAGGTGGGGACCACCCCCGAGTTGAGTGAGGAGTTGATGGTTGCAGTTAGGAATGGGAGGATGTCTGGTGCTATGGTCTGGAGGAGTGGGGAAGGTAGCCGGTCCAGCTGGCATGTAGTCGGACGGTTCGACGTTACCAGTGTCAGGGTCTCGGCTTCTGTAATGGGAGAGAAAGACATTTTAACAAAACAATTGTGAATGTTCTAAACTCCTCCCCAAAGTTGAGGTCATGCTGTATTGGACACCTTTTCAGGTATAGAGATGGGCTACATTGTCAAGTCAAGTGTTCCTTTCTTAACCCCATTAGGGAAATTCAAGACATGTAATACCTGTATGCACCAGTATTTCTCATCATTCTTCTGTTACAAATCCACAAATGTGTCCTGTTTGCCAACCCCTGCTGAATGCAATTATTTATTTAATTTTATTACATGGCGTTTTAACATTCGCCGAAATGCTTGATTGTGATTGGTCAATAGCCCCTGACAGCGGTGAATTATTTTTCGATAACCACCGTGATTATTGTTTTTGCGCACACTGTTTCAGTGCAATCAGACACACCTGCCGGCTGCAGGCGATAATAATAATCACTTTATTTGGGCTGATAAAGCCACAGAACAACTGCGTCTGCATTTGATCTCGTCTTGTCGATGGTGTAAAATGAATTAGGTATATTGTTAGTAAGTTAGCCCTGTAATAAGCGGGATAATGTATAGCTATACTCTGTCATTGTCGCAAAATAATTGACCTTCACTGACGTTTAAAACACTTCGGCGAGGCGCCTCGGTATTTTAAACTCTGTTGGTCAATTATTTTGCGACAATGACCTCGTTACATACATTATCCCTTACATATTACACATTTGCATTGCCTAAAAATATGACCGGTCATGTTTTTGTTCCTTTATTATTATTATTGTCTCATAATTCTATTTTATTTTATGTCTTGTTTTATGTTCCTACCAATTTGACTTTCTCATTTGGAACAATCCACTCAAATCACTAACTCACTTCGTGCTGCTGCTTGCACCCCCATAGCTTCTTGGCCAAAGCCTTAAAGGGATAGTTCAGATATGTTTTAACCCTAGTCCCATTTGCTTCTTACCAAGGATGTCTGGTTCCATTGATCAGTAGAGTCCTTTATTAATTTATTCAGATCCCCATTAGTCATCACCCAGGTGACAGACACCCATTCATCCTGGGTCAATCCATGCTGTTACTCATACTTGCTCCGGCTAGTTAGCCACGGACCAATGCAAAGTCAATGGGATCAAGCTCCTGTCTGTACAAGCTGACTGAAGACTGAACTGTGCAACACAAAGTAGATCTCGGTGAGCTTCCGTCAGCGTGTACAGGCAAGAGCGTGACCCCATTGACGCAGTATTGGTTCGTGGCTAATTAAGCAGAGCTAGAATGAGGAACAGCATGGATTGTGCTGCGAAGGGACTCTAACTGGTCAACATCATCATAAGTGGCAAATAGGGCTCGGCTCCAAAAAACTGAACTGTTCCTTTAATTACTAAAGCCACAAAGTGAGTCATATTTTAGTTTAGTTCATTATACAAATAATAATAATGCAAAAATGCCTCCCAGACACAATTCCCCCATTCATAAATTACTTCTCCTATCATGTCCAATAAACACACGTTTTCAAAGAGGGTGGGTGTTGCATCCTGGGATTGAAAGGTATGGATTAAGACTGAGGTGTCACCTGTTTGACAAAGAACAACAATAACAAAGACAAAAAGTTGAATATATTGGACACAGACACACACACACACACACACACACACTCTCTCTTTCCCTCTCTCTCACACACACATTCATACTCTCTCTCTTACACACGCACACACACACACACACATTCATACTATCTCTCTCACACACACATGCATACTACATTACCTCTCTCTATCTCTTACACACACATTCATTCATACTATCTATCTCTCTCTTATACACACACACACACACACACACACACACACACACACACACACACACACACACACACACACACACACACACACACACACACACACACACACATTATATATACAACTAACCTTCACCATAACAATCATTTCAATCATTTCAACAGCGAGAGTGAGCAAAGGAAATGTAAACAGGGGATCATATCTCTACATGTTGAACCCAGTGCACGATTTCAAGTGCTGCGTTTCAGAAGGCAGCCGTTTAGAATGGAAACAGCCCCGCTAGTCAACAGTGTCTGGATCGGCAGCCTGCCTATATTTAGACGTCCTCTCTCACATCTCGAGTCCCCGCTCAACCCACCACCTACGGAGATCAGATCTGCTTCTCTAGAGGAGCGCAGAAATAAAGTTTAATCACGGCAACCGCTCTCTAGATGGTCTCCATGGTAATGACAGAGAGAGAACAGTACAGTAAGATCTCTGCAGATCACAACGCAGGCTTTTCAGACAAACAAGGAGACAAGCTGTGAACAGTGTGTGTTTATTATTATGAATGCTTTATTCCAGCGGAATTTGCATGATTCAGCCTGATGAGGGAAGATATAATTATTATACTCAGACTATTACTATTACTGTGTGATGGTTTTTTGGGCAGTTGCCTGATTGGCTATTGTCTCCACATTTGACCATTAGTCTGTATCTTTTTTATGGCCCCCGTCCAGTTTGGACTGAAACATACTACAGTAACTTGTTGGGTGGGTTACCTTGTTGCGTTGGTTACCTTGTTGGGTGGGTTACGTTGTTGGATGGGTTACCTTGTTGGGTGGGTTACCTTGTTGGGTGGGTTACCTTTTTGGGTGGGTTACCTTGTTGGGTTGGTTACCTTGTTGGGTTGGTTACCTTGTTGGGTTGGTTACCTTGTTGGGTTGGTTACCTTGTTGGGTGGGTTTCCTTGTTGGGTGGGTTACCTTGTTGGGTGGGTTACCTTTTTGGGTGGGTTACCTTGTTGGGTTGGTTACCTTGTTGGGTGGGTTACCTTGTTGGGTGGGTTACCTTATTGGGTTGGTTACCTTGTTGGGTGGGTTACCTTGTTGGGTGGGTTACCTTGTTGGGTTGGTTACCTTGTTGGGTGGGTTACCTTTTTGGGTGGGTTACCTTGTTGGGTTGGTTACCTTGTTGGGTGGGTTACCTTGTTGGGTTGGTTACCTTGTTGGGTGGGTTACCTTGTTGGGTGGGTTACCTTGTTGGGTTGGTTACCTTGTTGGGTGGGTTACCTTGTTGGGTGGGTTACCTTGTTGGGTGGGTTACCTCGTTGGGTGGGTTGGCCTTCTCTATTTTTACTCTGGTGTTTAATTTTCTGTGAATATTGCTTGTATTATGTACTATTTACATTTTGTACAATCGTCGTTTCTGTAAATGAGGGAAACCATAACCTCGGGTTGAAATTAAATTAAATACTACCGGTATGGGTTTACAGACAAGTCAAATGTCAGTGGTTTGACAATGTTATTGTTATTGCAGCATCAGTGATATACAGTATGACGCACTGCCACATGACAACAGATTAACATCTACAGAAACCTATAGCTTTATAGGTACATACATATTGTCATACATATTGTGGTGCAGAATAATTGAGTCTTGAATGATTTACTTGCAGGACTCTTTTTTGACAGGTAACGAAGAGCAAATGTCATGTAGGCTAATTGTTAATTATGATAAAGCAAATTGTATATTTAATGATATATCGACTCTCTCCCCCCCCCTCTCTCTCTTTCTCTCTCTCTCGCCCCCTCTCTCTCTATCTCATCTCTCTCGCCCCCTCCCTCTCTCTCTCTCTAATTTTGAGGAGGAACGGGATACTGTGATTAAGACTGTCCATATGTTTTAAGCAACCTCTTAAGCCAGACGGGTCCGGTACCGGTCCCAAAATGACATCACGTCATTTTCATCACAATTTAAGCAAGCCTAGTAATAGACACACTATTTCTGACACTGGGAATACATTCCCTGAGGTCCATAGATGTCCCTAGATACCAAGAACATGCACATGGACCTTGTAGAAGTGGAGCAATCTTCCATTTACTTAGGTATGTATTTTTAGGCGGATTTTCAGAAAATAGGGCTCGGGCTTAAGAGGTTAAGACAATTCCATCTATCCCACAACGCAATGTGTCTAGCATCCTCTTTGGCTTTTGTGCTTTGGATAAAAGCGCTATATAAATGCAGTCGATTTAATCAAAAATGGTCTTTGATTGATTAACAGTATCTGGTATTACCTGCAACATTTGATAACTGACGTTAGCTTTATGCTACAGTAGGTAATGTGAAAAAGAGGAAGCGTTAGCTGCCCTGTGCCATGGGGTAGATCGGGACTGAGCGAGGTCACTAATGGGAGCAGCCGTACTTACGGTCCAGATGTCCCCAAGATGCACCTCTTCTCAAACCCGTCCACATGATTAACAGTGATGAATGGCCAGTGAGGTTATTGGTCCTGAGCTCTGCCACTCACACGGTCAGTTCACCTGAACCGGGGCTTCACCCACAGGAGGACTGGAAACACTCTTCTCCAGATGTTCGGGGATTTAATGGGTCCGTTCCCCCGTTATGAAATGATACGAATTCATTAAGAATGATAATTGCGACACGATTAGGGTTTAATATCATTACATAAAATGAAACGAAACATCTGTTATACAACAGCTTTCTGTTTTAATAATAGATCGTCAGCCTTTGAACTACTGTACAGTGAGCCTCCGGATATGTAGCCTGAGAAATAATGGACTTGCGTTCAACAGTGCTGTGTGCCGTTCTTGGAGATACTTTATTTTTTATCCACTTTTTCTCCTTCTTTTTCAGTTTTTCTCCCATCCCAATTTAGTCGTGCCAATTCCCCCCTCCCCTGTCTTGATCGTTGCTCACATGTGCCCCCCACTGGACGGTCGTAGGGAGGGTTGAAGAATCTATTGCATGTCCCCTCCGATACATGCGGAGTCAGCCAGCCACTTCTTTTCACCTGCCAGCGCGGACTCTCATTGGCGAGGTGTAACGTGTGGGAGGCTCACACTACCCTCGACATCTCCTGTCCTTGCTGTGCAGGCGCCCTGACCGACCTGTAGGAGTCGCTGTTTACAACCAGATTACCACCCCATCGACTCCCCTCCCGCTGACTCTGCCAATTGAGTCAGTATGACGGCCGGCCCAAGCCGGAGGCAACGCTGACAGCCGGATTCGATACCGGTGTCTCACGCGTTGGTGACGAGCGCTTAGACTGCTGCGCCACCCAGCCGCCCCCGTTCTTGGAGATACTTGTGAACATAACCGGCTCCACCTGGGCTCCACCTGGGCTCCACCTGGGCTCCACCTGGGCTCCACCGGGGCTCCACCGGGGCTCCACCGGGGCTCCACCGGGGCTCCGCCTGGGCTCCACCGGGGCTCCACCGGGGCTCCACCGGGGCTCCACCTGGGCTCCACCTGGGCTCCACCTGGGCTCCACCGGGGCTCCACCGGGGCTCCACCGGGGCTCCACCGGGGCTCCACCTGGGCTCCACCTGGGCAGCGGTGGCCTAAAGGTTAGAGAAGCGGGTTTGTGACTGGAAGGTCGCCGGTTCGATCCCCCGGACCGGCAGGAAAAATCTGGGCTGGGGAAGTGAATTAATAACCCTCTCCCATACCCTTAACACCAACCGCTGAAGTGGCCTTGAGCAAGGCACTTAACCCCCCAACTGCTCCAGTGGAGTTGCTCAGTGGTGTCAGACTGTGGTTGTACTGGGCAGCCCCCCAGGTGTGAATGGAACTGTGTGAATGTGAAGCAGGGCGTAGCTGAAAAAGAGCATCCGTGCTCAGCGAACCTACCCTGGGTAAATAAAGGTAAACAAACAAACACCTGGTGAGTGGAGCAGTGGCTGGTAGATGGCCTTCTGAAAAGATTCTTGATCACAAAATCGTATGATAAAATGATGTGAAAATGATAACAATAGCTTTCATTCTAATCTGCGGTGCACATTCATGACTCCTAGAGGAAGATCCCTATTGATTTCGGTGACCCTGTGACCTCACCTCTAGCGCCGCCATCAGGCCGATCTTTACATTTTCTAATGAGTGCATTTCCTGATCCGTTCATCATACTGTCACGAGATGAGAGGCATGAGGCTCATGAAGAACACATTTGACACAAGGACCCTTTTCTTTTAGGTTTTTTTAGACCTTTATTTAACTAGGTAAAATGATTGAGATCAAAGACCTGATGAAAATGGCAGCAATACAAATAATAAACCAAGTTACAACATACAGGAACAAATAGAGACAGACAAAAGGATAAAAGAAAAAAGAATTGAGCAAGCACCACCATTATCCCTAACATTAACATTAATGCATAATTTGCAAACTCCCAATTCAGACGTTGCAAAATCTCTGACATGAATTTTTAAACCAGGCAAGGTGACCTGTAGCTTCAGACCTATGAAGCCATAATATTGGATTTCCTGCCATTTGGATTATTTTTTAACCCTGTCACTACCACACTACCAACGGGTTAACCCTTTCACTGCAACAATACAGAAGGTTAACCCTTTCACTGCCACACGACACAGGGTTAATCCTTTCACAACCACACTACAGAATGTTAACCCCTTCACTACCACACTACAGACGGTAGTGTGGTAGTGAAAGGTTAACCTGTAGTGTGGTTGTGAAAGGGTTAAATCACTTTTTTTCCCCTACTTCCTTTAGACTGCTCACTTGATTCTCACAAAACATGCCCTGTTGCGTCTGGAGACCTTTGTCTTTAAATGTTTCATTTACATAATTGATAGGCCAAACCAAATATGCGGCATGCGGCTTTCTAAATTGATAAGGTAATAATTTTTTCGTGGATAGTAGTATACATTTCCGTCTTCATATTTGAAAACAATTTATAAATCAAATGGGATGGGCACTTGGGGGCTCAAGCCCCTCTTTGGCCCTATCATGTGCACGCCACTGCTGGGGATTAGTATTCTATGGTGAATATCTATAGTGTGTACGAAACAAAACGCACAGGTACTACATGTTTTACTTGTGGTTTAACAGTTACACTGAGGTTAATTTTCATACGGGAAAGGTCACAGGCAGCATATGTCTAGTTCATTACGAGGATAACGCTGAGTCTCTTATTTACAGCAAGAGCCAGCGAGCGCAGTGCGCATTAAAATAAATACATGAATAAATCAACGCTGTAGCCGAGGGCGACCCAGACCAACCCCATTAACATTAACCCGCCAGGTCTAATAGAGGCTCTCTCAGGACCAGGCTGCATGTGAACTCCATGCAGGCCCCCAAATCTAGTCCTATACTTAGGGCCCAGTTGGCTACATTACTCCTAAATCACTGTTGGATAACTATGTTACGTTACTCACGGTGTGAATGTACTGTAATATTTTATTAATGCAGATTGTTCTCATGCAGCCAATAATGCAGTTGAAATTTTGCACAGTCTGCCAGTTTCATCGCTCTCTCTTTCCTTTTTCACTAGAGCCCAGCCCGTAACCAGCGCCCCCCCCCCCCTCCCAGGACACACACACTCACTCAGTCTCACACACACACACTCACTCAGTCTCACACACACACACACACTCACACACTCACACACACACACACACACACACACACACACACACACACACACACACACACACACACACACACACACACACTCAGTCTCACACACACACACACACACTCACTCAGTCTCACACACACACACACTCACTCAGTCTCACACACACACACTCACTCAGTCTCACACACACACACACACACACACACACACACACACACACACACACACACACACACCTCAACCATGTCAGATCACTTACATATCAAGGTAAAGGGATATATACGGACAGACGTGACCTACCTCCCAATACAAGGAGAGAAAAAGGCTTTAATTGAACTCCTGGCTCCTTTAGAGCTTCATTTGCATCGTTCCCTTGGCGTTCCAGTTCTGTCCTCATCGTTCCCCTCTTGCTCTTCCAGCACCTTGTAGGGGTGTGGACATTTCTCGATTCTGAGATGCATCGCGATTCTGCATCGATGCAGTGACAGAACATAATCGATTATTAAAAAATATAATAAAAAAATAATAACAAAAAATATTTTTACTCTCTTGCTAGCTTTTATGTTCTTTTACAATGTAGCGCTTTGGGATTTGCTACACAACTATAAAAGGCCCTACAAATATTATTATTATTATTATTATTATTGTATTATTAAAGCTAGTGCTCTGGTCATGCATCCACTCAACTCATAGAAAATACAGCATCAAGCTATTCTAAAAGTATTGATACTAATACTGATACTAATACTGTGAGGGCTGTGTGTATGTGTGTGTGTGGGTCATGAGCAGATAACAGGGACTCTTAAAGTTATCCGTAAAACGGACAACCACTAGACTGCTTACGCAGATATTTTAGGAGGCGAAAAATTAAACAGAAAACAACCTTTACAGGTGGAAATCTCAAAGTGAGTAATTAAGAAAATAAATCAAGTCCCAAAAAACAGGACTACTCTCAATAAAGAGGTATAGTATAAAAGTAAATAAGCCAAAAGGACACCTCCTAATAAAAGGAGTTTATATTGGAAAAAGTTAAACAATAAACCTCCACTAAGGGAGTTTATGTGTAGAATCACGTGAGTAGCCTAAAATAAGAATGACTACCATAAAGCTCAATTCTGAATCAGAAATCAGACTACACTTCAATATAATGAGCGTGACCAAAAGCGATCTCCAAACTTAAATAGACTCCACATGGCCATAGGCACAGCTGCACTGCATCAGCTGTAATCAAGCCCACACACCTGCCGACCCATGAGGCAATTAACCACAGGGAACAGGGATTGACAGCTATCCCTCACAGAGAGGTGAAATAAAGCAAAAATAGACAGCTGTCCCTCACAGAAAGGTGAAATAAGGCAAAAACCATGACAAATACTGATACTAATAAAAATAGTATTGAACCGTTTTTAACAGCTGGGTATCGAGATACCTTTCTAGTATCTGCATCATGCAACACTAGTAAAGACATTTATTTTGACATTCTGATTTAAGTAGAAAAAGTAGCCATGTGCAGTAATATAATTATAAAATTGAGGATGTAATATATTATTGAGCTGCATCGAGATGCATCGTAGAATCGAATCGAATCATGGACAGCTGAATCGTAATCGAATCGAATCATGAGGCCAGTGAAGATTCACAGCATTAATACATGTTGATGGTTGATTATGGGGCTAATTATTTTCTGAATTATGGGGTAATTACTGGTGGGTAATGATTCTTTTTCTTTTTTTTTCTTTTAGACTTACTTTTCTTTTGTGAATTGAAACTATTACAGGTTGTAAACTGTAAAGAGATCAACATATTGTTTGGTATATTAATGGTGCATTTATTTAGCATTTATAAGTATTGGATATTGAAATACCTATACGTTTTAAGAAAGATTAATGTGGCACTTGCAGTAATCTATTCCCCCCAGGCATTGCCCTGCGATTCCCATATGAAAATGAACCACAAGTAAAACCTATAGTATTTCTGTGTTGTTTCTTTTTCATCCACACTATATTTACCACAGAATAATGATTCACAGAAGCTTTTCACATACTGTAGATAACACTGTGCTTTTTAACGTGCATGGGTTCAATTGTTAGACTTTCTTGAGGTCGCAAGGCGCTGAAAACATTATGTACAACAGAAGCAGTCGGTTGCTTTGTGAGGTGGCAGTCGATACGAGGACATTGCTTTGTTTGTTAAAATAAGTGTGAAATAGCTCTACATTCCAACAGCCATCATTGATATAGAGTGTTTTGTCAGTAACATGGGTCTCCCAGTCCCTCCACTGTGCAGTAAATAAATAAATAATAAATGTTCTGGTATCCGATCCCGCTTTATCCCATCAGGAGAGAGAACCCTAGACATTTCTACGTATTTCAAGAAATCTTGCCAAGCCAAATTTGCTTTCTGCACTCGTAGATTATTTTATTTGTTTCAAGGACGCATTTGCTTGAAACCGCTAACCTACAAAGAAATACTTACAGCACGTTTAAGCAGATCCAGAGCAGCAGGGAGGAGCAACACATTTCACTGCAACAGCAGGAGGAGTCTGGGCCCTAAAGCAGGAGGAGCCCTAAAGCAGGAGGAGCCCTAAAGTAGGAGGAGCCTAAATCAGGAGGAGCCTAAAGCAGGAGGAGCCTAAAGCAGGAGGAGTCTAACACAGGAGCCTAAAGCAGGAGGAGCCTAAAGCAGGAGGAGTCTAACACAGGAGCCTAAAGCAGGAGGAGCCTAAAGCAGGTGCAGTCTAACACAGGAGGAGCCTAACACAGGAGCCTAAAGCAGGAGGAGCCTAAAACAGGAGGAGGAGCCTAAAGCAGGAGGAGCCTAAAGCAGGAGGAGCCTAAAGCAGGTGGAGCCTGGGCCCTCTCCAGACACACAGTGTCCAGGCCTCCTTCTCCTCTCCAGACAGACAGACAGACACAGTGTCCAGACCTCCTTCTCCTCTCCAGACAGACAGACAGACACAGTGTCCAGACCTCCTTCTCCTCTCCAGACAGACAGACAGACACAGTGTCCAGACCTCCTGCTCCTCTCCAGACAGACAGACAGACAGACAGACAGACACAGTGTCCAGACCTCCTTCTCCTCTCACCCCGGCATAGGAAAAGCCAAAAGAAACCCCACCGGAAGGGAGGTAACTCCGTTTTATTGAGGCATGTAAGATAATCGGTAAGTATTTTAATGATGTTGTTAATCTTTGGGGGAGAACTGGACCGTTTTACAAGCCGATAAACACACATATATTTGGAATCATCTCGTTTGGGTTTTTGCCTACGGATATATCCGCGTGACTCTCAAGGGTTTCTTCTATATTCAAACAAACATAAAAAGTCAACAGGGCCAAGACATTAGATTACTCAATCTATTTGTATGCATTACTAAATGATATCCAGCAGTATTTGCTCATCCATTATTCAGCACAAAACTAACACGCTTCACGGGAAGTGGATAAACGTGTTATTGGTTTTAATGAATGATTTATGGAGGAAAATAAAGCAAAGCCTACGATTTTGCCATAGAAGAACACACACTTGTTCCCTGTGTTCGACTTGAGATTATGAGCGTTTCACATCTAATAATTTCACAATAACTAAAGAGGAACAGAGATAATAACATCATAAAAAATAAAAAGGAAGCTGCAAGCAAACAGCATTCTCGCTCTAGCTCTGATTTCTCCAGATATTGTCTCTCCATCGAGCCTGAAGTAATTGCAGCCAAACATTCTGTAATTACACTGCGGCTCCAATCCATGTAGTGCTTCTCTCTCTCTCTCTCTCTCTCTCTCTCTCTCTCTCTCTCCGTCTTTCTCCCCGAGACTGAATGTATTCAAACCGGTGTCTCTTGTCGCCTGCCGGTCTCCCACGATCCGCTGAGACACACAATTGATATGCAACTCATTAAAGACAAAACAATGGCCCTCTCAGGTACTATACCTATACGGCACACGCAGGCGCGGTCGACTGGAGACACCCGGGACATTCACGCTGCCGCCTTTTGAGAGAACATTTCCATTTCGAGACCGAATAGGATGAAAACCTATTTCCACGCCTCATTATTAGTGCCGGCACGTTTTGGCACCAAAGTAGACATCAAAAAGTGAAGCTGTGTTGCCACAGTGTTCTAAAATAGAGCTCTGTTGGGAGTTGAAAAGTTTAAGTACATAATACATTCACGTACCACGTTTTCAATTATGGGGGGACACGATGTGGCCGGTTTACTGGATAGGTTTATTACTTAAAAAAATTCAAAAAAACATTGCCAGAGGGCGGTTAGCGCCGAAGGCGATACGAATCAGAAGCGGAAGAAGCACTTGATCCCGCCACAAATTCAAGTAAAGCTTATATTTCACACAAAAGCCACGGTGTATCGGTGGGAGGGAGGGGGGGACCGGGCCGGGCTGGTTTCACTCTCAGCGGTACAGGTTTACATTACTGGACTGGTGCTGGGGAGGGGCGGGTAGAGCGGGGCGATCTCCCCCCTGCGGTCCGTGTCTCTCGCTGATAAGCAAGCCCCTTTCAAAGCCACTCCGTACGGGGGAAACCTCGCTCCTTTGCCCCTCAGCCTCTTCAGTGCACAGCACAGCACAGGGCCTAATCTCCCCCCGTGATCTCCCTTTGTCCTGTGCAGCGTTGGGCCTCCGGGTGATAAGACGGAGGACAGGGGGGGGGGGGGGGGGAGGACAGGGGGAGGGGGACAGGAGGAGGATGGGGGGGGGGACAGGGGGAGGAGGACAGGAGGAGGACAGGGGGAGGAGGATGTAGGGAGGACAGGGGGAGGACGGGGGGAGGAGGATGTAGGGAGGACAGGGGGAGGACAACAGGGGGAGGAGGATGTAGGGAGGACAGGGGGAGGACAACAGGGGGAGGAGGATGTAGGGAGGACAGGGGGAGGACAGGGGGAGGAGGATGTAGGGAGGACAGGGGGAGGACAACAGGGGGAGGAGGACAGGGGGAGGAGGATGTAGGGAGGACAGGGGGAGGACAGGGGGAGGAGGATGTAGGGAGGACAGGGGGAGGACAACAGGGGGAGGAGGACAGGGGGAGGAGGATGTAGGGAGGACAGGGGGAGGACAACAGGGGGAGGAGGACAGGAGGACAGGGGGAGGAGGATGTAGGGAGGAGGATGTAGGGAGGAGGACAGGGGGAGGAGGATGTAGGGGGGGGGCAGGGGGAGGACAGGGGGAGGACAGGGGGATGAGGATGTAGGGGGGGGGCAGGGGGAGGACAGGGGGATGAGGATGTAGGGAGGAGGACAGGGGGAGGACAGGGGGAGGAGGATGTAGGGAGGACAGGGGGAGGACAGGAGGAGGAGGATGTAGGGAGGACAGGGGGAGGACAGGAGGAGGAGGATGTAGGGAGGACAGGGGGAGGACAGGGGGAGGAGGATGTAGGGAGGACAGGGGGAGGACAACAGGGGGAGGAGGACAGGAGGAGGAGGATGTAGGGAGGACAGGGGGAGGACAGGGGGAGGAGGATGTAGGGAGGACAGGGGGAGGACAACAGGGGGAGGAGGACAGGAGGAGGAGGATGTAGGGAGGAGGACAGGGGGAGGACAGGGGGAGGACAGGGGGAGGAGGATGTAGGGAGGAGGACAGGAGGACAGGGGGAGGAGGATGTAGGGAGGAGGACAGGAGGACAGGGGGAGGAGGACAGGGGGAGGACAGGGGGAGGAGGATGTAGGGAGGAGGACAGGGGGAGGAGGATGTAGGGAGGAGGACAGGAGGACAGGGGGAGGAGGATGTAGGGAGGAGGACAGGAGGACAGGGGGAGGAGGACAGGGGGAGGACAGGGGGAGGAGGACAGGGGGAGGAGGACAGGGGGAGGAGGACAGGGGGAGGAGGAGGAGGACAGGGGGAGGAGGATGTAGGGAGGAGGACAGGGGGAGGAGGATGTAGGGAGGAGGACAGGGGGAGGACAGGGGGAGGAGGATGTAGGGAGGAGGACAGGGGGAGGACAGGGGGAGGAGGATGTAGGGAGGAGGACAGGAGGACAGGGGGAGGAGGACAGGGGGAGGACAGGGGGAGGAGGACAGGGGGAGGAGGACAGGGGGAGGAGGAGGAGGACAGGGGGAGGAGGAGGAGGACGGGGGGAGGAGGAGGAGGACAGGGGGAGGAGGAGGAGGACAGGGGGAGGAGGCCCGCGGGGCGAGGACCCTTCAGCGGGGCACCGGAGCACCTTTCAGTCTGGGAGCCGTCTGCGGAGCAGGTAGGAGCGAGAGCTATCGACAATCGCTTTAAATAGCTTCTTCATTCAATTGCCTTCTGGGTCGATATACTTAATACTTCTGAGAAATAAAAACACTACCCCCCCCCTGGGTTTCACCAACGGCTGAGGTGGAGATAATCATTGTGTCTCTTTATAAGCCGATGGATGAAAACGGTCTGGGAATGGCGGCGGTGTGAGTGAGAACCGTGCTTGTTGTGCCAATTCTCTTTGTTTCAGACCAACACATTATAACTGGGTTCCCCCAGGGTTTGATAATCAGAAGTGTAGGCCTTAAACAAGCCTTAAACAAGTCTTAAGTGGATTAGGAAGTTACTTCTATGTTGTCGATACACCTTCTCTGTATCTCGTTTAAATGTGTTTGGGGGAAATGTCTGCGCTGCAAAGTCAGCAGTACAGTAATCAGTTCCTCCTCGACAATTTGTATGGAATGACTTATTTTATTTCCCAGTCATTTTCCTTCATACTTTTTGTTTGTACCAGTATGAACGTGAAATAGGTAGTAAATTCTATTCAAAGTGGTCTTAAAAAAGTCTTACATTTCATCTGTATGAACTCAAACACCAGCCCATTTATATCTCAGTGAATAGTGATAACGTATTATTATTTAAACATTTTATTTGATGATGACACACATTATAGACTGACAAAGACCACGATAACACACTCAGTAGTCCTTCTCTGTTGGTTACACACAGGAAAAAAAGACAAAAAAAAAAACGGTATTTTTTTTCAATAAAAACTAAAATATTGATACAGACCAAAAAAACAATTAGAAATCTGGTTGCATACAGTAGTAGAGTTCTATCTGGATGAGGTCTCTAGGCCCCTGCTCTTCTGCACGGTTGCCTTGGCATTCAAGACCTCTTTAAGGGTTTTACAGCCAATTACATATCCTGTAAAACCACATATTAGTCCGTGCCCCCCCCATGACAAAGCATAGCCCAGAATACTAATAATATAGTCACTAGGGGTCTTTGCAACAAACGAGACTGTAATGCAGTATGAAGAAGAACCTGGTGGGTGATGAAGGTATAAGCTGTGCTCGGTGTCACAGCGGTGATAGTATTGGACCGGAAACAAAGCATTCATAAAGTCTTCTGCGGCAGGACATTTAGATTCCATTGTATTCTACTGTACACATGTTATAACAAACATACATACATAAATAGCTTCCGGGCCGAGTGATAGGCGGTATTTACATGTGATTGGTCGACTAAAGCTAGCGTATTTACACCCCCACCCCCCCGCTCAACGCCTCCTCCAGACCCAGGCCGCGGGTCCATCTGTCCCCCGTCCAGGACGCTCTCTAGGCCCCTGCCTCCGGCGGGGTGTCCAGGGCCTTGATGTGGACGCTGGGCAGGCCGAACCAGGCCAGGGGCAGCTCCCGTCCCGCGTTGTCGTCCTGGAACTTGATGTTCAGGTAGAAGTCTCCGGTGTAGAGGAAGAGCAGGGCGCCGAGGCAGACGGAGTGGTCCTTAGGATCCACCTGAGAGAGAGAGAGAGAGAGAGAGAGAGAGAGAGAGAGAGAGAGAGAGAGAGAGAGAGAGAGAGAGAGAGAGGAAGGAACAGAGCATGAAGTACTAGTTTACGTCCGTTTATAAATGTTTTACCCAGGGACAGTGCACATTAATAATAATAATAATAATAATAATAATAATAATAATAATAATAATAATAATAATAATAATAATAATAATAATAATAATAATAATAATAATAATACATTTCATTTGTAGTGCACTTTACATTTGGAACCAAATCTCAAAGTGCTACAGGGTAAAACAAAGGCTTTAAAAACATAGGCAATAATAAAAACAAGGCATACATTTTTTTAAAAGGGATAAAACACACAAAAGGTTAAAACTAAGAAAAAGCTTTGGTGAAGAGGTACGTTTTTAGTCATCTTTTAACAGAGTCAGTGGTCTGTGGTGCTCTCAGGTAGTCAGGGAGGGCATTCCACAGGCGAGGAGGAGCAGCCGAGCAGAAGGCCCGGTCGGCCATGGTGCGGAGCTTGGTCCTGCGGGGACGGAGGCGATTGGTGTGGGCAGAGCGGAGGTTACGAGTTAATGAATCAACATCTTCAGTTTCAACATTAATGTAAATGTGCCAGAGTTAGCTAATGAGCTAGTTTTCCTCTGTAGTCCCTGCCTAACATGCATGTCTTTATGGTGTAGTGGGAGGACACCGGAGTACCCAGAGGAAACCCACGCAAACACGGGGAGAACATGCAAACTCCACACAGAAAGGCCCCCTGCTGGGGTTGGAGGCTGTGAGGCAGCAGTGCTAACCACCACTGTGCCACCGTGCCGCCCGTACTGTGTCGTTATGGAGCGAACGCGCCTGTCGGACCCATGGAGGAGGGCCAGGCTGCTAGGGAGGAGCGTTAGAGGCATTCAGGAGACGCCATGCAACAACGGGGGCTCGACAACATTTAATTGGACGGCACTGTGGAGGAAACCCTTTGTTTCTCCTAACTAGGGTTGGGTGCCGAACTTGGTACTTTTAAGGGTACCGACTTAATTACATCGGTGCTACCACTCGCTAGATCAATCGGTACCAAATCTCGGTACCTTTACATGTTTAGTATAAGAGTGTAATATACTAGACAAGAGGGAGCCTTTTCAACAAAAAAGAGAGAAAAAAATAATATATATATATATAGAGATATATATATATATATATATTACTTTCCCATCTCTTGGGTCTTTGGAAAGACCAGACGAGGTCAGAGGAGTTTGATTTATTGATCAGGTAATGTTGATATTTAAACATTTAAAAACACAATACATGATCATGTGATTTATTTTGTGTGGTGTGTTACAACAATAAATGATAAAATGTCCTAAATAAATAACAAGGTTGAAATTGAGACGTCTTTTTTACAACTACAATTACATATTTTGTTATTACAGATAGAGTACCAACAAAAGGTACCGCTGGGTTACCGATACCGAATTCCAGGAACTGGTACTGGTACCGGTATCGGTTCAAATGTGAACGGTACCCGACCCTAGTCCTAACAATAGCTTGCATCACACACCTAGAGAGCCGATGTCCCCTGAGGCCCCCGCCTCCCCGTCTCTATCCACTAGAGAGCTGGATCCCCTTCTCCTCCGCAGTGTTCTCCCAGGTGGCCCACTGGAAACACTCCTCTCAGCCAAGCTCTTGTAATCTACAAGTGCCTTGTGTGTATATCCGTTTCACTATGAAGCCTAATATTGATCATGAAGATCCGTCTACGAATCGGTGGATCTGGTTCCACCACGGCACAGAGCCGGAGCAGGTTGCCGTACAGAAGCCCAAAGGAGTTAGTACGTCTTCGACAGAAAAGGTACAGTGCATCGACAAGTGCAAAGATTACATTATAAATGATTCAGATGATATTCCTTTATTGATCCCCTTGGGGAAATGTGGGCGTCATAGCAGCATGAGGGAGGGAGGGGGGGGGGGTACAGGTATGGGCAGGGTAATAGTAGAAATACCTAAATATAGGCAATACAATTAGATCTGATTATGAATATAGTGTATGAGAAAAAATAAACAGCGTAAACAATATAATTAACTCTGAATATAAATATAGGAGAAAAAATAAACAGTGTAAACAATTAACTCTGAACTTCCACTAGTTAAGCAGTCGGTAATAAAACCAGCACTTGGTTACTCATGCCCATGTCTAGTAACCTATGCCGCCAATTGGGTCTGTTGGCTAGTAGTCTGACTCACAGGATGTTGACTGAGAGTACAAGTTTTACTGTAAATGGTAAATAATTGCTGTCCTGTTTACAACGATGTAAGGGTTTAGTCAATTCTCCATTTGTGTTGATTTTATTGAGGAGGATGAATATAAACAACTTGAGTTGTGCTTCAGGAAGGGAACCTTTTTTGGAGCAGATTTTATTTGTCAAGCTTGGGAGAGAAGACAGAATACTTTGTTTAAGACTGAGCTGTAATCTGTATTCATGTAATCTGTATTTAGATTAATTAAATGTAACATGTAATGTAATAATGGAACACTGCAACAGTATTTTTGGTGTCTTATAAACCTATGAGGGTTGGGCTTTGTGTGCATGACACGAAGAATCAATCAAACTATAAGCCTCCCATGAATGCATGAAAAGGGGGGGGGGGGGGGGTAGTTTTTTGATGCTTTGATCGTCACCAACACATGTTGCGATCAGGGTGAAGACATGGTTGGATCAACGCAGGTTTGATATCATATAGCCCTTACCTTCACTAGGATGTACCCCAAAAAGAATATTCCAATTATCTGATTGCGAGTCCCAGTATTGGTGTCGATTGTGTCGACAACATAATCCACCACACATCATGCATCGGGAGCATTTGACGCTTCTCAATCCGATCGTTATAACCGCTCCATTCGCCCGACAAAGAAAAGTGAGCCCGGTGACATTTGACCATTGCACAGGCCAAGATACAAGGTTTCAAAGGGTGCTCGATACCGCCGTCTAGCTGGATGCGGCCGGTATTGCACTTTGGCGATCTTATACTCATTCCCTATGGTAACACCGAGGTCCCCGGATGAATAATGAAAAAAGGAAAAACGATCCAATAACGTATATATACACGTGGTTGGCGTTCAAAGGATGGCGCCCAATAACGTATATAAACGTTGTTGGTGGGGAATGAGTTAATGTATATGACCATCTTTTCATTGACATTGGATTACAGTTTACTCACCGTTTGGAAACAACAACAACAACAACAACAACAACAACAACAACAACAACAACAACAACAACAACAACAACAACAACTTCTCCCCCAGACCTAGAAGACGACGGGGGAAAAGAGCCGGCATTCGAAACAAACTCCGGTCCCGGGGCTCACCGACCACCGCTCCCCCCCCCAGCATCCTGCTGGCCAACGTCCAGTCCATCGAGAACAAACTGGACGACATCAGAGCCAGAATCAAGTTCCAGAGGGACATTTGGGACTGCGATGTCCTCTGTTTCACAGAGACTTGGCTGACGCCAGCGCCTCCAGACCATGCCATAGAGCCCGCCGACACCTTCTCTGTGCCCCGGAGGGACAGAGCGGAGGACTCCGGAAAGTCGAGGGGAGGACGGGTGTCTCTCATGATTAATAACAAACTGGTGCGATCCGGGGAACATGAAGGAAAGTTCGGCCACACTGGAATATATATCCATCAAGTGTCGTCCATTCTGTGGCGGCCGGGTAGCGCAGCGGACTAAGCGCCTGTCTACCACCACAGAGCCAGTGGGATCGAATCCGGCTGTGGTGCCTCCGGCTTGGTCGACCGTCCATACTGACACAATTGGCAGTGTTAGCGGGTGGGAAGCCGGCGTGGGTGGGTCCTGGTCGTTGTAAACAGCGACTCCTACAGTTCGGTCGGGGCGCCTGCACAGCGAGGGAAGGATCTAAGAGAGGTAGTGTGACCTTCCACACGTTACAGTCTCCCAGTGAGAGTCCGCGCTGCCAGGTGAAAAGAAGTGGTGGGCTGGGTACACATGTGTCGGAGGAAGCATGTGATAGTCTCCGCCCTCCCAGACCGACGGTAGGGGGTAGAGTGCGCAACGACCAGGAAGGGGGATTGGGAATTGGCATAACGAGTAACATTGGGATGGGAGAAAAATCAGAAAAAAGGAGGAGGAAAAAGATAATTCAAAAAAAACAAGTGTCGTCCATTCTTCATCCCGAGAGAATTCACGTCGGTCATCTTGATGGTGCACACATTGACAGTGTAGTGAAGAAGGCACGGCAGCACCTCTACTTCCTTAGGCGCCTAAGGAAGTTCAAAGTGAGTCAGAAGATCCTTAAGAACTTCTACTCAGGCACTATAGAGAGCATCCTGGTTTGGGAATAGCACCGCACAAGACTGTAGGCAGACTGCAGAGAGGGGGTCGATCAGCCCAACACACAATTGGAGGTGGGCTTCCCACTCTCCAGGACATTTATAACAAGCGTTGCAGGGCCAAGACTAAGAGAATAGTCAAGGACTCTAGCCACCCAAACAACTGCCTCTTGGCACAGACTGGCCAGTACAGAGAGACTCAGAAGGAGCTTCTATCCCCAGGCCATCACGATGCTCAATGACTATGTAACCCATCCATCTACATTCATTGCACACACTCACTTTAAAGAAACACTCACCTTAACACTCACTTTAGACACTTTAAAACTATACCATATTTGATATATGTATTGATTGATTGATTGATTGAAAACTTTATTAACAGATTGCAGAATGGGTACAGTACAGTACAGCTCAATACATACAATTGTTAAGGGGATGCAGACCAGAGAAAGACTTTCGTCTTGTTTACATCAGGGTCCCCCATTTTCAATTCATCATAACATATGTGACATACATGACATACAGATAGACAGTACTGCTACATCTATACATTTATGACATACCAGATTTGCAAATACAGTACTGTTTGTGATACGAAGAGTCTAGAAAAGAGAGTATATACATTTGACATAGCAACTGTACATTGGAGGAGGTTGGGTAGGTGGGGGGGGGGGGGGGGGGGTGGGGGGACTGTACATTGGAGGTGGTTGGGTGGGTGGGGGTTGGGTAGGAGGGGACACTGTACAACTGTACAAGCAAAACTGTACATTGGAATATTGACAAGACCATACTTGGTCATTTACTGTACATTGGAGGGGGTTGTGTTAGGACATTTACAGGGGCCAGTTTCGAATTGCAGTCTCCCGTAGGTGTTTTTTGAGAGTGTTTTTGAAAGTGGGTAGTGATTCACATTCCTTTACAGCTTTGGGTAGGGCGTTCCACATTGATGTGGCATAATTGCTAAACGTGTTTAGTCCCTTGTTTGAGCCGAATCTGGGTTTAACATGATTTGTGGAGCTCCCTCTGGTGTTGTGATCGTGGTATTCACTGACCTTTGGGAAGTATTTTTACATGTACATGGGGACCTTGGTCGTGTAGTGTATCTTGTAGACCAGGCCCATTGCAAGTTGCTGTACTCTGTCGTCTACTCTAAGCCATCCTAGGTTGTCAAAGTGGGCAGGGGTGAGGTGGGTTCTAGGAGTAAGGTCAAGCAGTAGTCTGACCAGTTTGTTTTGAGATGTTTGTAATTTAGTTTTTAGCGCCTTTGAGGTGCTTTGGTACCATGAGGTGCAAGCATAGTCGTAGTACCCTTGAATGAGTGCTCCTGACAGAGTCTTCAGGGTATTCTTGTTTACCAGTAAGGAGATCCGGTACAAGAATCGAGTTCGTTGGTTGACTTTTTTTTATTACATTGGATGCCATTTTGTCACCGGAAAGATTTGCCTCTAGGATGGAACCCAGGTAGGTAATTTCTTCTTTCCTTGTGACAATATTGTCACCCACTGTAACTGAGAAGCCGTCGGTCTTGCTGAGTTTGTTTGAACCGAAGAGTCTATACCAGCACCTGCTAGACTAGAATAGGCTGTCATTAGCCTACTATGTAGCCTAAGCTACTGATTATAAATGCACAACACTGTGCAATATTACACTTACTGTAGACTTCTGTATATTTGTACTGTATTCCTTTTACTGTATATTTAATTCTATCTTATCATTCTCACAACACAACACCCCCTCTAATGGAACATTCCAGGGTGGATGTGCGTTGCGTCACACTCCGTGGCCAATCTGCGCATGTGCATGGGGAATCGATGCTTAAAAACGGTCTTTTTCGCTGCCAATTTAGTTCTGATCGATTAGGAATGTCTCACGCTGTGTTCAGGAGATTCAGGCGCATACAAGTCTATTCGATCATGTCTCTAGCACCCCCACAGCCGTATCTGCAATCACTTAATGTCAAGGCTCTCATCCACATTCATTAATTTGCCCCCCCCCGCAATCTCCTCCCCGATTTCAGAATCCCGGAAGTGTTGCGGTGGTCTATTGACCGGAGGTAGGCAGGAGCGGTTCCCTTTGCTGCACGATATGCCAGGTCGAGGGCCTTGAAGCGGATTCGTGCGGCAATGGGGAGCCAGTGCAGGTCCCTGAGAAGTGGGGTGACATGGGCTGACTTCGGTAGGTTTGAGATCATTCAGCGTTCTGAATGAGTTGAAGAGGCTTGGTGGCAGTGGCCGGGAGGCCAGCAAGCAGTGCATTGCAGTAGTCGAGGCGGGAGATGACTGTTGATTGGACGAGGAGTTGGGTGGCTTCTTTGGTCAGGAAGGGGCAGATCCTTCTGACGTTGCTCAGGAGGAATCTGCAGGTTCTGGTTGTCGCTGTGATGTGAGCGAAGAAGTTCAACTGGTCGTCATGGACAACACCAAGGTTCTTGGCAGTCGGGGACACAGCCACAGCTACATTCTCAACTGTGATGGAAAGGTCGGTCAGGAGGGAGGATTTGGCCAGCAGGTGAAGCAATTCTGTTTTGCTTAGGTTCAGTTTGAGGTGGTTGGTCGTCATCCTGCTGTATATACTGTATTTTCTAATTGCATATGAAAATAAACTTAAATAAATAAACTGAAACTAATGGGTTTCTCCCGGACATTTCTCCTGAGTGTGGAGATGGGTCTGGCAATGCTGGTCACAAAGAGGACCTGCCGGCTAAAACGGTTGTTTATGAAGTCACTTTGACTTATGATGGTGTTGTGTAACTTAGGGGTTTTGTTGCTCATCCCACAATGTATTCCTGGCAATGCTGGTCCCTGGCTGTTTATATAATACTAGCTACAGCAGCTACATATCAGCTACATACCAAAGTCAGGGTTGGAAACATTTGTTGGACAAAAGCTGTGCGGCAATGTTTATATAACGAGGTATGGTTTCCTCGTGCAGAAAACATGGTCTTTAACTATATCACGGCCTAACTCCTAAATGTTCAGACAAGCTTAATATTTGGTTATTTGTGATACATGCAATTCAAAGTGATTGTCACATTTTCTTTCAAAGTCATCTGGTCGTGAAGGTCAGTTCTTGTTACAGTTATAAGGCACTTAAGGCTTAAGGGGCAGAGCTGTTTTGCAGGCTGTGTGACATCCCGCCCCCCCCCCCCCCCCCCCCCCCCCCCCCCTCACCAACTCCCTGAACTGACCGTGTCAATGTAGAACGTGTTGGAGCCAATGAAGGTGACGGCGTCCTGCAGGTCGTAGTTCTGGACGCCATTTTGGTAGTCCTGATAAGGTACCACGGTCAGGGCGAAGGGGCCCACCGCGGTCTTGCTCCGATTGGTCAGCTTCACTTCCAGGGGCACGGCGTCGCCCACTTTGCAGTCAGCGATGATGTCACAGTCACATGGCTTCCCATTCACCATCACATCTAAGAGAAGAGAAGAGAAGAGAAGAGAAGAAGAGAAGAGACGAGAAGAGAGGAGAAGAGGAGAAGAGATAAGAGAAGAGAAGAGAGTAAAATAGAAGAGAAGAGAAGAGAGAAGAGACAAGATAAGAGAGGAGAAGAAGAGAAGAGAAGAAAAGAGAGGAGAGGAGAAGAGAAGAGAGGAAAATAGAAGAGAAGCGAAGAGAAGAGAGGAGAAGAGAAGGAGAGGTCAGTGGGTTTGCTAGGACTAGAGACAAGCTGAACTGCAATATATACAGTAGTTTGCCAAAGGGAATGTGCCATATTGTAAGTACTGTAGATACTGTAGAGCAAACTCATGCCTCGCTGAAATTAAATGGATTCAAATCAGACTTAATCTTCTAGTAATTACACACTTGCCGTTTTATTTAGTTTTGGGCTAAATAACACACGGAGTCGAGTCATGCATGGGTTTCTCTCACTCACACGAACGTCGAAGACCCCATCATACAGTATCAAACTCAAAAATGTTCTGCAGCATAAAAATGGTTTCAGTGGACTTGTGTTGCTATAGGGAACAGCTTGGACCCAGGTTTATAAAGGGCAGTGTTTGCTCATCTCAAATGCAGTCCATTTAGAATGTTTTATTATTATTTGTTTTGTTTCATTTTACATTTCCCCACCGTATTTATCGTCTCGTCGTCGTCATCTGTATTCAGCTTCTCGCCTCGCGCTGCGCCGGGTTCCAGCGTTTGTGTGCGACGTGTAAACCAGGTCACCTTGGTGAAAACTCACCCCTAAAGTTAAACACCCTCCGCTTTGCCTCCTGAATTCTGATCCTTTTCAGGTGAGGGAATAATTATGGATGGGACGGCGCGTCGGTGTCTAACATACGTCACGCGCCGCCGGTGAGCTGAGGGTTGGGCGGGTTTCGAGGCCGTCGGAGGACACGGGTCACCCGGGGCGCCGTGTGCCCGCTAGTGCCTATAGTGACCGTCGTTACATACATGCTAAACGGACTGCGTTTATATAACGGCTTTTTATCCAAAGCGCTTTACAACTCGTGCCTCACACGTTTACCCGTTCACTCACACACCGATGGCGAAGGTGACCGTGCGGGGGGGCGACAGTGGCTCGGGGAGGTAGAGCAGTCGTCTGGTAATCCAGAAGGTCGATTCCCGGCTCCTCCCGGGGCAGCGTGTCGATGTGTCCTTGAGCGAGACACTTAACCCCCTAACTGCTGCCGATGAGCAGGTGGGCACCTCACATGGTCGTCGCCTCCGCCGTCGGTGTGTGAGTGTGTGAGTGAACGGGTCAAATGTGAGGAACAAAAAAGTGCTATATAAATGCCGCAATTTACCATTTTATTTACCATTTACCGTGCAAAGCGCCTCGCTTAAGGACACTTTCGACGCGCTGCCCGGGAGGAGGAGGAGGAGGAGGAGGAGGAGGGAGGAGGAGGAGGAGGAGGAGGAGGAGGAGGAGGAGGAGCCGGAATGGAACCGGGAACCTTCAGATGGCCAGACGAGCGCTCAGAGCCACCGCCGTCGTTACACATGATGCACACACGTGAGATCGCCTCATTAGGACACAAATCTGGGTGCAATCAGCGGCGCCGCTGTCCCTGCGGTTCCGAAAACGCACGAGAGATAAGTGGGAGTTGGAGCAATTTCAGGAGGCAAGATTGGATGTCTTGGACAAAAGCTCCGCCCGGCGCTCCGGTCGCTCGTGCGCTCGGACTCCCCGGCCCGTCTCCAGTTCATTTGCATCCATCAGAATGCATATCAAGCGGCCCGTCCAATTGTTCCTTGTGAGGGATCGATGGACAAATACAATTTTATTGACATTAACGGAGAGCGCGGGGGCCGGGGGTGTCCAAGGAGTTGCAATGGAATCCTATCAATCTCATGCATGACTAATCTCTGTCACGACGGACAAGTGAGACTTTCTGGAATACAAGCTTACA
>NC_140168.1:26667199-26674699 GCF_963971535.1 Notolepis coatsorum | reverse complement strand
TAACATAGAATAATAATATATTAAAATATTGTATAATACTGTACCAATATGGTGTAGAATAAATAGTATTGATTTAGTTATATTATAATAAAATAGAAATTAGATAGTATATAGAAGTATAATACATTATATAAGTGTGTGTGTGTGGGTGTGTGTGTGTGTAAATGAATTAACCTAAATATGTAGTTTGACTGATAGATAGACAAAATGGGTTTATTTATGTTGAATTTTAATTTGGTTGTGTTGATGTTAAATTTTTATTTATTTTTTGCAAAATGGGTATATTCTCTTTGGTTTTACACAATATGTCTATCGGTGTGTTGTACGTGTGTAGGGGCAGGTATATATACAATTTTTTCTTCTTCCTGTTCCTTTCGGCCATGGTATTTTTGTGAATTATGTGAATATGTACTGTTGGACTGTGGTGATTCCATGTACGAATAAATAAATGATGATGATGATATTCCATAGCAGTTTGCACGGCCTCCCTCATCGTGCCTCCTCCGCGGACCCTATATTTTATGCAGCGTGGGTGGTGATGATGATGATAGAAACCGCTGTGGCGCATACAGTTGAATGCTGGTATTACACTCATTGAGGGACACGAAGAAGTCAAGTCCGATGGGATTTGGGAATCCTCAAATACAAATCGGGATTGGAATAAAAAATGCATTTATATTAAACAATACAGAATATACAGCACTTCTTGGGTCTGTAGGGTAAGCACTTATTCCCTCCCTCCTGAACATTTATGGAGATGTATGGGCCTTTTAAGTCAGTGATAAAAGTGTCTTTCAAGGATAAGTGAGCTCCTGCACTGATTATTATAGTTCAATATTCAATATTTGATCACAAACAAAACCCCCCAAAAAGCATAAAAAGGGGGCCCCCCGCCCGAAAAGGGCCCTTAAAATCGTGCTTGCGCGCTACACACGCTCGGTTAATATATACACACAAGTGCAGTGCCCTTTTCAGCCTTTGAGCACCTGCCCCTCTAAAGTCCTGTGCACGTCCCTGCTCGAGAAGCTCAGAGGGGTTTATTGTATTTATTTATTTATCTAAATAATGACCTTTTTATGCCGTCTGTCTGAAATGCTGATGGAGTGGCTCTCCTTTGTCGGTGACGGGAGAGATATTACGAGCGATGCATCAGATCAAGACAACCAGAGAAAATAGAACCTCGGTGAAGGAGAGCATCTAGTGGTCTGCTGCACCGAGTCTCAGGTCATGTGATGCAACGCCGTTTTCATACTTGGATCTGCTTTTTTCCCCTCAAATGATGGGAGCTATTATACTGCTATCTCTGTTGTACAGATATCTCAACTCTGCGGTGGCAGTCTTAACGACCGGGCCACATATTATTAACCCACGGTACACACAGCACTGAACGCATCCGTATCTATCACATGGACGCGGGGGAGCTGAGCCCCAGTGAGACGTCTTACCTGCTGGCTATATTTAGTTTTGTTCAAAGTCTTGTTGCTAGGAGATGTGCAAATTATAGGTATAGGCCTATCTCAGCACTAAAATGAGAAAGTAAACTCCTCCATGTTGGAAGGGAACGACGGCCGGAACGACGGGAGTCATAGCTCAGTCACACCTCAGTCACACCTGGGTCACACCTCAGTCACACCTGGGTCACACCTCAGTCACACCTCAGTCACACCTCAGTCACACCTCAGTCACACCTCAGTCACACCTCGGTCACACCTCAGTCACACCTGGGTCACACCTCAGTCACACCTCAGTCACACCTCGGTCACACCTCAGTCACACCTCAGTCACACCTCAGTCACACCTCAGTCACACCTCAGTCACGCCTCAGTCATGCCTCAGTCACACCTCAGTCACACCTGGGTCACACCTGGGTCACACCTCAGTCACACCTCGGTCACACCTCAGTCACACCTCAGTCACACCTGGGTCACACCTCAGTCACACCTCAGTCACACCTCAGTCACACCTCAGTCACACCTCAGTCACACCTCAGTCACACCTGGGTCACACCTCAGTCACACCTCAGTCACACCTCAGTCACACCTCGGTCACACCTCAGTCACACCTCAGTCACACCTCAGTCACACCTCGGTCACACCTCGGTCACACCTCGGTCACACCTCAGTCACACCTCAGTCACACCTCGGTCACACCTCAGTCACACCTCGGTCACACCTCGGTCACACCTCAGTCACACCTCAGTCACACCTGGGTCACACCTCGGTCACACCTCGGTCACACCTCGGTCACACCTGGGTCACACCTCGGTCACACCTCAGTCACACCTCGGTCACACCTCAGTCACACCTCGGTCACACCTCAGTCACACCTCGGTCACACCTCGGTCACACCTCGGTCACACCTCGGTCACACCTCAGTCACACCTCAGTCACACCTGGGTCACACCTCAGTCACACCTCGGTCACACCTCAGTCACACCTCGGTCACACCTCAGTCACACCTCAGTCACACCTCGGTCACACCTCGGTCACACCTCAGTCACACCTCAGTCACACCTCAGTCACACCTCAGTCACACCTCAGTCACACCTCAGTCACACCTCGGTCATGCCTCAGTCACGCAGCCAAAGGCTGGACGTTTTCCACCACACGGTTCTCTCTCTCTGCCACGACACATCGCTGGATGGATGGCTGCCCAGGCCAGCGTTCGTTAAAGGTACAATCTGTAATGTCGTCAAACAGCACCATTGCAGAAAATAAATCCCTGCTTGGTACTGCACTTTGTTTCCATGGGTTGGAGTTTAGTGAATTTCCCCAGACCTCTCCCGACAGAGCCCGAGAGACAAATTACTGTTCCGTCTACATATCTGATGTGTATAAAATATATTACACAAACTACTTTCCTCCTAATCCTATTACAGTTTAATCACTTTTTTTTAACAATAATAATGCTATGACATTGTGACATAACGCCAACAAATCAATGATTTTTTAACAAGTAGCGGTAAATATGATGACGAGAATTATTGTATTTGAGAGACTGAATTAATTGTTACCCAACTCAACTATTAGCCGGCCTAAGCTACGCAGAACAAGCAACAACAAGAGAGGTTAGTTTCACCCATTAAGTCCAGTCTGGTCTTCCTCCAATCTCCTATTTTGTCCTGTGACCACCCCGGTTCATCAACAAGTTCATCTCGTATGCATGTGACATTCATTGCCCTTCATAGAGATGGATGACGTGAGACCTAGGTTCCACAATACCAAGGAGGATGTCATTGTTTGAAATTCCTTTCTCATTCCATCCAGGTCACATATCCCCCGCCTCCGATTGATGAGTAGCTTTACCCCTAATCAAATATGGCTCAAGATTATATAATTCTGTGGTGAATTCTGTCACGTCGATATTAAAATTTTAATTAATTTTTTGTACATGGGGGTACAGTACATCTTTGCACAACATCACAAACATTTTTTTTTTTTTTTTTACATGATACACCCATGGCCGAAAAGGAGCAGGATGAAGAAAACTAATGTTTCCTGCCCCCTTCCAAACTTCATATTTATTTTAACATAATGGTCAGCTCAAGTGCACCTTACAGCTTCATACCATATAATAATAATAATAATAATAATAATAATAATAATAATAATAATAATAATAATAATAATAATAATAATAATAATAATAATCATAATCATTACCATAATTATAATAACAATAACCATAATAATGATAATATTACCAGAATAATAATAACAATAATAATATCTAATATATTATATAATATAATATGATATGTCCCTCCTTAGTAAATACATAGGAGAAGGCACCCTCATTTGTCACAGAAAACGGACCGATCCACGGACGGAACACAAGAGGCGCTCATTCACAAGCCGGCGGTGGAGGCTGAGCCCCGCGGACACCTTCACTACGAAACACACGTTCCATCACCTCTAAATAAATAATGGCCACTGATTTGTGTTACCTCATAACAAATAAACCCACCGAGGGTGGAGACCTTGAGCAGCGAGGCCTCTGATTGGGCGGGCTCCCCTCTCAGACCCTTTAGCGAGCATCTCCGCGTCTCCCCAGGGGGGGAACTTACAAGGACAAATTGGTTGCTTCCTAACAGCATGTGCGGTTCCCTCGAGCGGAGAATTGAATTGGAGCGGTACCGATGCTGCTGCCCACGTTTGCCCCTGCGCCCGCACCCTTCAATGAATTCATATTCATGTTCATGTTCATGGAGTCATGTGAATTTGCTAGGATGTTGTTGGTGTGTCCGCTGACACTAGAAGTGCTCTGGAGGCCCAGGTACAGGTAGCTGCATGTTTTTACACTGCCAAAATGTTTTTCTTATCAAGTGAAAATATCTTGTATTTGGTACAATACTGTAAGTCCAATATAGAGTAGCATTATCTTTATCTTTATAGCATTATGCACAGATCATTTTGCTTATTTATTTCTTGATTTTGGTCAATTTAATCTTGTTTTAAGAAAATTCTTAAAACAAGATTAAATTGACCAAAATCAGAAAAAAGCTAAATGATCTGCCAGTGGGATGAGATCATTCAAGATAATTCTACTCAATATAGACTTATTGTACCAAATACAAGATATGTTCACTTGATACAATTTTTTTTTGCAGTGTAGTTGTAATCAAAGTAAATGTCAAGATTAATGACATGCCTCAACACTTGTTACACTATTTGTATTGAACACACTGTAGATATAGATGATTTAATAGATAATATAAATACTAACATACACAAATCATAACACTACAACAACAACAACACAGCTAAGAAGTCTCAGTGGCATAGAGGCTACATTCTGCCTTAGAGCATTTCATTTTCCTGGGCTTTTGAAAGAAAAGCTCCAGGGCTCTTAGGTCGGGGAGTTCACTGGGGGCCCATTGATGCTGAGACGCACACAAGCGGCCAGATGGTCTCCCTGCAGCCTGTTCCTCAGGTCAGTCTTTTACATTAAGCACCCCCCACCCCCACAGCCCAAACGAATGCATACTGCTGAATGCATATAAGGGAAACACTGGAGTGAGAGAGAGAGGGGGAGAGAGGGAGAAAGAGACATATACAGAGAGAGTGAGAGCAAGAGAGAGAGATATGTAGGGAGATATAGTGTGAGAGAGATGACATAGAGAGAGAGGGGGAGAGAGAGTGAGAGCAAGAGAGCTAGACAGACAGAGAGAGAGAGAGAGAGAGAGAGAGAGAGAGAGAGAGAGAGAGAGAGAGAGAGAGAGAGAGAAACAGAGAGAGAGAGAGACAGAGGGGAGTGGAGACTAGAAGAGGGGGATAGACCAGGGCGTTCTGCTGCTATGAAGAACCGCACTAATAAAATAGACCCCGAAACACAGAGTAGGCAAATGTCAGTCTGGGTGGATAAGGATTTGGAGCGAGAAATATCACTGCGACAAACGACTGCAACTACAGTACAGCTCTATATATATATATATATATATATATATGCTCCAGCGCCACAGAGAGGAGACTGAAAGAGACTGGGATGCTACATCTACCTGCTGCTGCAACAAGTGCTCTGCTCCAGACTGAAAGAGACTGGGATGCTACATCTACTAGGGATGTGCATGACTGACTAAAATCATTTTCGAATAGTCTACCGTTCTTAAGACCGAAATTCGCTATTTTCTGTTTCAGTTTAAATTCAGTTCAAATGTTCAGTTTCAGTTAAATTCAGTTATTCTTTTTAATAGAATTTGGATCATTCAAATCAAAGGGTATTGCACATAAAATAGGCACTTCAGATAATCCTTCGGAACGTTGATCGGCTCAGCTGACCGACAATAAAAAAAAATTAACACCATTCACCATCGTAGCCTATAATAACAGCATTGCATTGGCCTATCAACCAGTTTTATTTTATTTTTTATTATAACTTTTTCTCCCCCCCTTCTTCCGTATTTTTCTACCAACCCCCAATTTAGTCGTTATGCCAATTCCCTTCCTGGTCGTTGCGCACTTACCCCCTACCATCGGTCTGGGAGGGTTGAAGACTACCACATGCTTCCTCCGACACATGTGGAGTCAACCAACCGCTTCTTTTCACCTGACAGCGAGGACTCTCACCGGGGGAGTGTAACGCGTGGGAGGATCACACTTACTCCCCCAGTTATGGTAACTCAGAACATTGTACATATTATGTCTATACCGAACACTGTGACCTCATTTTCTTCTTCTAAATTACATGCTATACTATCTTGTCTAGCACAGTCTCTGGAGCGTAACAGTAAGAAGCATTTTGTATGAAAGTATTCTGTACTTCTGTATGAAAACTATTAAAGAAACTTGAAAACTTGAGTTCCCTTCCTTGCTGAGCAGGCGCCCCGACCGACCTGTAGGAGTTGCTGTTTACAACGACCAGGATACATACCCCGCCGGCTTCCCTCCCGCTGACTCTGCCAATTGTGTTAGTATGGACGACCGGCCGAGCAGGAGGTACCGCTGGTCAGCTGGATTCGATCCCAGTCCGCTGCGCTACCCAGCCGCCCTCCTATCCCCCCGTTTTAATAAACAAACATACATCTTTTTTATTTTATTTTTTTTATCTTTTATTATTATTTTTTTTTTAAAGATGATATATATATATGTTTTTACTCTGACATGAAAATCGAATCTGGAGACTGGCACAAGAAAATTCGAAAAATTCTAACTCATCCCTAACATCTACCTGCCGCTGCAACAAGTGCTCTGCTCCAGACTGAAAGAGACTGAGAGACTGGGATGCTACTGGTCAGGTGATCCGCCGTCTGCGCTCTGAATGGGCTCTGCACTCCGCGCCGCGTCTCGCGGATGTGTCACGACACATTAGGTGTTTGAGATTAATCACAGGCCTGTATTGACACTATCACAGCGAGTTACACAACACCTTCATTCAGGCTGCCGCCTTGGCTCCTTCTAAGGGTCTTTAATGTGAGCGCACGGCACAGCTGCCTGGTGGAGCCGCACGCTCTGCGGCAGGCGTCGCCACAGCAACCAACCTGTCGGGTGCCGGCTCCCGGAGCGAGCCTGACAAGAGACCGACACACCTCCCCCGACTCCACGGGTATGAGATCCACACAGATCAAACTACACCGGAGACATACGATAAAAAGAGCTCTCTCTCTCTCTCTCTCTCTCTCTCTCTCTCTCTCGTCTCCAAGAGTGTAGTGCAGCATCACGTAGGCCTTGATTCATGCCATTAAGATTCAGTCATCAATATTGTATAAAGGCAGAGAAAGGCACAGGGATCTGCTCAAAGTAACACTGCGGGATAATCCCACCTGTGATCTGTTATCTACACCTGTGATCTGTTATCTTCACCTGTGATCTGTTATCTTCACCTGTGATCTGTGATCTACACCTGTGATCTGTTATCTACACCTGTGATCTGTTATCTTCACCTGTGATCTGTGATCTACACCTGTGATCTGTGATCTACACCTGTGATCTGTTATCTACACCTGTGATCTGTTATCTACACCTGTGATATGTTATCTGCACCTGTGATCTACACCTGTTATCT
>NC_140168.1:26649699-26662199 GCF_963971535.1 Notolepis coatsorum | reverse complement strand
TCTACTCTACTCTACTCTACTCTACTCTACTCTACTCTACCCTCCCCTCCTTAAACTTGTGTAATTCGGCAGTTCAACAAGTTGAAAGTACTAAACTCCTTGGAGTGATGCTGGATTGCACTCTGTCTTGGTCTCAGCATATTAATTATATTGTTTTAAAATGGGAAGAGCAATTGGTATTTCCAGGAAATGTGCTTCTTTTGTTGCCCGTCCCCTTTTATGTCAGATAGTGCAAAGTTTAGTTTTATGTCATCTTGACTATTGCTCTGCGATGTGGTCATCTGCTGCCAGTGGTGACCTTAGGAAGCTCCAGGTGGTCCAGAACAGAGCAGCACGGTTGGTACTGGGCTGCTCACTAAGGTCTAATGTGAGTCGTATGCATGCCCGCCTCTCTTGGCTTAACGTTGAAAATAGATTGTCTTTTAATATACTTGTGCTGTTCAAGTTGGTCATGAGCAGTAAAACTCCTGTTTTTATACATAATCAGATTGTTTTTAGTAATACTGTGCACTACACTAGAGGTTCCAGTAGTGGGCAGCTTGAATTGCCAGGTCCTAAAACCAACGCTTTAAGGAGATCTTTTATTTTTAGAGCATTAACTATTTGGAATAACCTGCCTCAAAACCTCTGCTGCATTTACAGTAGATTCACTTTAAAAAATTATCTTAAATTGTTTTTAACACTGTAAAGTAATTTTTTGTTTTTGTTTTACACTAATGTAATTTTAGCTATCTTAATTGTTACAGTAGTTTCTCCTCTCTCCTCTCCTCTCCTCTCCTCTCCTCTCCTCTCCTCTCCTCTCCTCTCCTCTCCTCTTCTCTTCTCTTCTCTTCTCTTCTCTTCTCTTCTCTTCTCTTCTCTTCTCTTCTCTTCTCTTCTCTTCTCTTCTCTTCTCTTCTCTTCTCTTCTCTTCTCTTCTCTTCTCTTCTCTTCTCTTCTCTTCTCTTCTCTTCTCTTCTCTTCTCTTCTCTTCTCTTCTCTTCTCCTCTCCTCTCCTCTCCTCTCCTCTCCTCTCCTCTCCTCTCCTCTCCTCTCCTCTCCTCTCCTCTCCTCTCCTCTCCTCTCCTCTCCTCTCCTCTCCTCTCCTCTTCTCCTCTCCTCTCCTCTTCTCTTCTCTTCTCTTCTCTTCTCTTCTCCTCTCCTCTTCTCTTCTCTTCTCTTCTCTTCTCCTCTCCTCTCCTCTTCTCTTCTCTTCTCTTCTCCTCTCCTCTCCTCTCCTCTCCTCTCCTCTCCTCCTCTCCTCTTCTCTTCTCTTCTCCTCTCTTCTCTTCTCCTCTCTTCTCTTCTCTTCTCCTCTACCCTCCTCTCCTCTCCTCTCCTCTCCTCTCCTCTCCTCTCCTCTCTTCTCTTCTCTTCTCTTCTCCTCTACCCTCCTCTCCTCTCCTCTCCTCTACCCTCCTCTCCTCTCCTCTCATCTACTAGCTGGGACTGTCTCGACACACAGCACTTAACTAACTGAACTCCATTCCAAAACACCCCTACAACCTTGCAGACGACATGTCCACCTTTCAGGTCGGGAGCAGAGGGACATCACCTGGGTTTCTGTAAATAACAGTGACTTACAATGTGTTCTCCCTCTCTTCCCTTCTTGCCGAGGTTTTAGTAAATTAATCCGAGGGCAGCAGAGGCCAGGCCTCTTCACTCTACTCAGCGTTTATTTTCATGATGTTGTTTATGACTCGTGATTTGACTTGTGACTTGAATTGGACTCGGCATTTCGTGGGCAGGAGGCCAACGGAATAAAGTTTTGCCTCGATGTAAATCACTGTCACCTCCACTCACTGCCATTATTTAAAACAACGCATAGTGCACTTTGCATCCTTCTACCACTACACTGTGAACTGAATGTGCAATACTGTCACTGTCACTCGTGCCTTACTCTTATACTTTATTAAGATTCTTTATTTTAGCATTAAACCTTTTCTTAATATTTGTAATTCTAGTTTAAGTCTATATTGTGTGGTTCTGTGTGAAGGGGGGACTAGCGAAAGTAAGATTTTCATTGTGCTGTCTGTTTAACCGAGCATATGACAAATAAATATCTCAAGTTTCTCAAGTTTCTTTAATAGTTGTCATACAGAAGTACAGAATACTTTTATACAAAATGCTTCTTACTGTTACGCTCCAGAGACTGTGCTAGACAAGGTAAGTATGAAATAAAATAAGTAGCATGTAAAAAGAAGTAAAAATAGAGGTCACAGTGTTCAGTATAGACATATGTACAATGTTCGATGCAGACTAGAAGTAACTGAGTTACCATACAATACAATATACTATGTGTAACTGAGGGGTACAATTCCCTGACTGTATTGTTAGATATGATATTTAATACCACTACCTCTTGTACTTTAACTTCTGGCCATCCAGTACATGATATAAGTATGATGAACACTTTCCCACCTGATGAAACGAATCCACACAAATGTACCAAATCGAAGGTTTAATACAGCAAAAGGTGTATACAACGATCACTTAATTACATTTATGATTTGAAATATGAAATATGCACTTTTATGGCAAATGAGTATTCGTAGGTAAATCAACATTGAATGTCCAATCTCTGGTTACGCAGGGAGTAAGTATACAACCTGGAATATTTAGGAAACGATAGCGATGGTACTTAAATGATTATAGCTGGATACACTAAGGGGGGGGGGGGGTCCCGCTGGTTGTAAGACAGTAGGAGGGGGGGGTTAGAGAAGCCGCTGGCGGTATCCCATCTGGCCGACGGTGTCTTGGGAGAATCCAAAGTCTTGGACACGGTGCCCACAGAACCTCAGTCCGCAGACGAATACAGCTGGACCCTCTGTGGACGGTAGCTGCCGGTCCACAACGGAGAGACGTGAGGCGACCTCACTGGTGTAGAGCACCGTCTCACCTGGAGTTCTCTCCGGGGGGTAGTTCCAACACTCCGCAGTGTTGGCCTTTATCCATGGAATAATCAAAGCACCCAAAGCATAATCCAAGCCGTGGAAGGCTCGCCGTCGTCCGGGTAGAGTAATCCAATATACAGGTCCAGTCGCTCTTGGCCCGGAGCTCCTCGGATGCAAGCACCACTAGGGGTCTGCTCAGCCTGGTTAAGCGTCCAGATAACGTCAGGAACGATGGGGGTACTGATAACTTTAGAACTCTAACCGAACGATGCACCATACATAAATAGACTATTATTAGCTTAATAGAATACGTCCAACTCGACGGTATAGTGCCAAACTATGACTATTCAACTATTAATCTACACGATATCTCAATGCCTATTCTGGGGCCAAGTAGGCCTTACTACACCACACGTGCGTCGTGGGGAGGCTTTGCGTCTGTCACTCTGTTGGAGGGTAAAGAACTGGACTAAAAAGAAGTTCTACTTTACTTGCGCCATATATATATGCGCTATGAACAAATAGTACCATTCGTATTTCGCCCGACATATTCCTGCGCGGAACCGGGGCTTGCCACGACATGTTAGGCGGCACGATTGAACTTGGACCTAGGGGTATGGCAACCTGGCGCCAGGTTCTCGTCCAATGGTAGAATGAAACTATTATGGGCTGTTTAGTAGACTAAAGGGATATTCAGTGCATATTGTACAAGGAATATACAGGGGATATCAAACGATATACAAATACAATTAAATATATATATATAAATAAATATACATATTCGGTTTAATCTGATCCTTCACAACAGCCGCCCCCTAATTAGTCCCACCTAATTAGCTAAGCAGAGACAGATTAACCGCACTGTCCACCACTCAAGGTCCGCTGTAAGGGTCAGTCAACTCACAAAGTCATGGGGTCATGGTCATCATCGATAGTATCTGGGAGTCGGGGCAGTTCTATGAGCCTCGCCACGGGACGTGTGTAAGTGCGCCCTTGGACGAGTACTTCAGCTGCTCGGACCTTGCCATCGGCACCGGTGATCACTTTGCTTACGCGGCCGGCCGGCCACATAGCTCTGGGTAGTGACTGGTCAATAATCATGACGACTGTTCCTTCTGTCAAATTGTCTCTCTCTTTTACCCACTTCTGGCGGGTCTGTAGAGACGGTAGGTAGTGAAGTAGGAAGCTGCTCCAAAACTTGTCAGCTAGTACTTGGCTGTACCTCCACATTCTTCGGCCGTTCGCTTCTTCAGGCCTGTACATTGTCTGGGGTAGCGCGGGGTCCAGCCGCACCATTAGGCGTGTGTTGGGGGTGACTGGGTCGACATCTGCTACATCACTGGAGACGTAACCGAGGGCTTTGAGTTCAATACTCCCTCGATCTCCGTGAGGACTGTCATTAGGACTTCCTCCGCCACAGTCTGGGCTCCAAGTACTGCGTACAGGGCTGTCTTTATAGAACGTACTTCTCGTTCCCAGGTTCCACCGAAGTGGGGTGCGTTCGGGGGATTAAACTGGAAGTCAATCTGGGATGGAGCGAGGTGGGTCTTAAGTTCTGGGCCCATAGCTTGGAAGCTCTCTCTCAGCTCTCTTTCTCCGCCTTTGAAGTTGGTCCCGTGATCAGACAACAATGTAGACGGTTTTCCTTTCCGTGATGTGAATCTTCGGAAGGCCATAAGGAATGAGTCTGTGCTCATGGTCGGAAGGAGCTCGATATGTATCGCTCTGGTGGTCATGCATTTGAATACAATACCCCACCGCTTCTCGGTGCCTCTTCCTCTCTTTATATACAACGGGCCAAAGCAGTCCATGCCTGTGGAGTGGAATGGCTTGTCGCCGATTCGGAGGCGACAGGGGGGTAAGTCAGCCATCCGTGGTATGCTGGGCTGCGCGCGCCACTTACGGCAGTCTAGACAGGTTCGCTGGAAGCGCCGTACTGCTTCTCTCCCTTGTAATATCCAATAACGACGTCTGATCTCCGCGAAGACTCTCTCTGCTCCTGCGTGGTGTACATCCTCGTCGTATTTCTTTATGATCAGCTCTGTGACCTTGTGTCGGCTGTTCAAGACGATCGGGTACTTAATGTCATCTGGTAGATCGGGGGCTCTCCGCAGGCGACCACCTACTCTGATGAGATTATGGGCGTCACTCTCTGGTGCCAGGTGAATCAGTCTGCTGTCTGATGGGACGGGGTTTCCTCCCTGTAGACAGTCTAGCTCATCAGGGAACGAGTCTCTCTGGGCTCGTTGTAGTAGAAGAAGTTCTGCTTCTTCGTAGTCAGCTGCTGACATGTCAGTGGTGGACTGAATCTCTGGGTGGTGCCGCAGGAATGTTCTTTGCTGCGCACTCTCTAGGGTAATGCAGTCATCTATGTTGGGGTCTGTGGAGGCGACAGTGCTCAGTCCACAGAACATAGGTTTCTTGTTCTCAGCCTCCTCGTTACTTGCTTCCCGCGGGGTGGGCGTAGGCCAATCTCCTTCCGGGAGCTTGAGGAATTCTGGTCCGTCACTGTAGATGTTGCGACGGGTTAGGTCATCCAGAGACATACCCCGGGTGATGACGTCAGCTGGGTTGTGTTTGGTGTCCACATACCGCCAGCTTGCTTCTTCTGTTAACTCTTGAATCTCGGTGACTCTGACTCCCACGAAGACTTTGTATCTGCATGAATCAGACTTGATCCATGTGAGTACTGTCGTGGAATCTGACCACAAGATTGTTCTGTGCACCGGAATGGTGAGTTCACGTTGGATTAACGTGGCTAGATGCGCTCCTGCGAGGGCTGCGCAGAGCTCTAGACGCGGGATGGATTGTTGCTTACGTGGGGCTATTCTTGAGCGGGCCAGGATGAAAGCAGTGTGTATCTTTCCTCCCATCTCTTGGGCACGCAAGTAGGCCACCGATCCGTAGGCTACTTCGGAGGCGTCGCTGAAGACGTGTAGCTCAATCTCGCATGTCTCTGGCCTCACTGTGGGTGGGAAGTAGCTGCGGCGTATATTGACGCCTGGGAGTGAGCGGAGTTCCGTCTCCCACTCTCTCCATGTTGAGGCAAGGTGTGCGGGTATTGGGTCGTCCCAGCCCTGGTCCTTGTCCCATAGTGCTCGTACAATCATCTTTGCCCTGGTGGTGTAAGGTAGAATACATCCCAACGGGTCATATTGTCTGGCGAGTGTTCTGTACACACTCCGTCTGGTGCGCGGTATCGCAATGTATGACGCCGTGGGTGGCGGATACATCGGCGAGCGTTGGGGGAGAGGCCTCCTAGGCGAGTCTCCTCTTGCGCCTCTCTGTGGGCTGGTACCGGCAGGGCACCATAGCCAGCTGGTCCAGGTGCTATTCCTCTGGGCTGGTCGTGCGTCGTGCTCACCCGTGAATAGAGTCGGGGGTCTGTAGCGCAGCGCCGCAGGGGTATAGCCTGGGCTGCACTGGACCTCCTGGTCCGGTGGAGTACTGTGCTGTCGTCGGGCTTGGTTCTCCTCCTCTCCCTCTTCTTCCTCTATCAGATCTTCCAGATCCTGTAATCGTTTATCTTGCTTCTCCGCAGTGTATGCCGCTCCTTCCTTGTAGCTGGGTCTCGCTTGGACCGGTCGGGGAAGGGGGTCTGCGGGGGGTATAGGCTTGGTCTGTGGGTCAAGTTCAGGGTCGCTTGCTCGGTTAGGAGGCGCTGCCCTTGACTGTTGTCTCGACGAGTTCCTTGAACCCCTGGTGGAGGGAGAGGGTGTTGCCCTGGGGATCAGCCGCTTCATTAGCCGCGCACGTAACTTGTCGCGCTCGGCTTGGCGCTGGATGAGATCGATGTTGCGCTCTGCTTCTCTTTGGGCATAGTCAGCGGCGCGCTGGGCTTCGGCGGCGGCGCGCTCTGCTTCTCTTCGGGCATAGTCAGCGGCGCGCTGGGCTTCGGCGGCGGCGCGCTCTGCTTGTCTTTGGGCACCGTCAGCGGCGCGCTGGGCTTCGGCGGCGGCGCGCTCTGCTGCGGCCCGGTCTCTTACCATATTAATTTCCGTCTGAAGGCGTCTCATCTCCCGGCGTATGCGCTCTTCTTCGCTCCGTCGCTGCGCTTGGAGGCGTTCTCTTTTAATAGTAAAATGTTCGTGCTCGCTGAGCGCCTGTGCTTGGAGACGGTCGCGTTCACCCTGAAGTCGATCGCGTTCGGTAGAGGCTGTCAGGCTGACGAGGAACGCCTGTTGTAGCATCCTCTCCGCTTCGCTGGGGGAAGGCGGTTGTGGAGGTGAGCCGCTCCTGCGTGAGCCGCTCCTGGGGGTACTCGTTGGGGAGTCCTGGAGCTCTATTTCCTCGGCGCTCTCCTCCTCTTCTTCCGTGCAGAGTTCTCTCTCTGTAGGGTTGTCTTCCTCCCGGGGCTGGTCGGGGACTGCTTCTTGGGTAGTGGCGGGGGGTAAAGGCATGTCAATTCCCTCCTGGTCCCCACCGTGAGCTTGGTCAGTTACATTAGGACCTACTAGGGCCTCTGTGGTCGGGGAAACCTGGTCGTTAAGGTCAGACATAATTTTACTTTCTACTTTTACCGCGTTTACCGTTTGTCGAAGGCTAGGTAGTTGACTGACAGTGTAAGCCTCTAAGTACTGAGGTGTCTGTTGTCTGCGCCGCGGGCGTTCTAGGTTAGGAGGATCGTTTCGTGGAGTGTTCATCATAGGCCATTTCGATATTAATAACACTATATTAATATTACACTAGTTACCCTCCGGCTCGAAGGACCAATTGTAACTGAGGGGTACAATTCCCTGACTGTATTGTTAGATATGATATTTAATACCACTACCTCTTGTACTTTAACTTCTGGCCATCCAGTACATGATATAAGTATGATGAACACTTTCCCACCTGATGAAACGAATCCACACAAATGTACCAAATCGAAGGATTAATACAGCAAAAGGTGTATACAACGATCACTTAATTACATTTATGATTTGAAATATGAAATATGCACTTTTATGGCAAATGAGTATTCGTAGGTAAATCAACATTGAATGTCCAATCTCTGGTTACGCAGGGAGTAAGTATACAACCTGGAATATTTAGGAAACGATAGCGATGGTACTTAAATGATTATAGCTGGATACACTAAGGGGGGGGGGGGGTCCCGCTGGTTGTAAGACAGTAGGAGGGGGGGGTTAGAGAAGCCGCTGGCGGTATCCCATCTGGCCGACGGTGTCTTGGGAGAATCCAAAGTCTTGGACACGGTGCCCACAGAACCTCAGTCCGCAGACGAATACAGCTGGACCCTCTGTGGACGGTAGCTGCCGGTCCACAACGGAGAGACGTGAGGCGACCTCACTGGTGTAGAGCGCCGTCTCACCTGGAGTTCTCTCCGGGGGGTAGTTCCAACACTCCGCAGTGTTGGCCTTTATCCATGGAATAATCAAAGCACCCAAAGCATAATCCAAGCCGTGGAAGGCTCGCCGTCGTCCGGGTAGAGTAATCCAATATACAGGTCCAGTCGCTCTTGGCCCGGAGCTCCTCGGATGCAAGCACCACTAGGGGTCTGCTCAGCCTGGTTAAGCGTCCAGATAACGTCAGGAACGATGGGGGTACTGATAACTTTAGAACTCTAACCGAACGATGCACCATACATAAATAGACTATTATTAGCTTAATAGAATACGTCCAACTCGACGGTATAGTGCCAAACTATGACTATTCAACTATTAATCTACACGATATCTCAATGCCTATTCTGGGGCCAAGTAGGCCTTACTACACCACACGTGCGTCGTGGGGAGGCTTTGCGTCTGTCACTCTGTTGGAGGGTAAAGAACTGGACTAAAAAGAAGTTCTACTTTACTTGCACCATATATATATGCGCTATGAACAAATAGTACCATTCGTATTTCGCCCGACATATTCCTGCGCGGAACCGGGGCTTGCCACGACATGTTAGGCGGCACGATTGAACTTGGACCTAGGGGTATGGCAACCTGGCGCCAGGTTCTCGTCCAATGGTAGAATGAAACTATTATGGGCTGTTTAGTAGACTAAAGGGATATTCAGTGCATATTGTACAAGGAATATACAGGGGATATCAAACGATATACAAATACAATTAAATATATATATATAAATAAATATACATATTCGGTTTAATCTGATCCTTCACAACACTATGCAATATACTAATATACAATACTATATAGTGCAAAGCAGAAATGGGATGAGGTACAATTTAGGTACAATTTACAGTAAGGTGTACGAGTTGTAGTGCAAATCCTTTACCAATAAATATAAAGTGTGTTTAGGTGATCTAAAGTGTGGAGAGTGGGTGCTGCAGTGTGTTGTTTGTTTAAAGTGAGTGTGTGCGTGTGGATGTGTGTGCTGTGTGCATTTGATGGTTGTTGCATAGTGTTTATTGTTCGTTGAGCAGCCTGATGGCCTGGGGATAGAAGCTTCTTCTGAGTCTTTCTGTGCTTGCCTTGAGACTCCGGTATCGCTTGCCTGACCGCAGCAGTTCAAAGAGGCAGTTGTTCGGGTGGCTGGAGTCCTTGATGATTCTCTTAGCCTTACCCCTGCACCGCTTGTTGTAAATGTTCTGGAGGGTGGGAAGCCCCCCTCCAATTGTCACTCTTTGTAGTCTGCTTCGGTCTTGTGCAGTGCTATTCCCAAACCAGGAGGTGATGTTGCCAGTCAGGATGCTCTCTATTGTACATAGGTAGAAGTTCTTAAGGATCTTCTGACTGACTTGGAACTTCCTTAGGCGCCTGAGGAAGTAGAGGCGTTGTCGTGCCTTCTTCACAACACTGTCAATGTGTGTGGTCCATGTCAAGTCCTCGGATATGTGGGCTCCGAGGTACTTAAAACTGTTCACTCTCTCAACCGGTGCCCCGTCGATGCTGAGGGGGCTGTAGTCCTCGACCCCCGACCTCCTATCTTGAATCTCGTCTGACAAACCTATGGAAAAAAGTACTGTTTGCTTCTGTAGCTCATTTGATTTGATTCCTTGCTTGTTTGCTCCACTGTTTCGTTAACTGCAAAATCATTGTTTCGCGTCATTGCAGATAATTCTCACCTTCCATAAAACACCCTAAGGGCTTGGATCCACCTGCCGCATAATTCTGGGCGCAAGCGTCTTTTGTCAATTGTTCCCAATGAGGACAGAGCGTATGCTGCCGCCTATAGGACATGCGCTGCAGTCGGCTTCTTTTTTCAGCGCCTTTCAGTTTTTTTGTGCGGCCGCACCCAGCGTTTAAAGTTGAAACTTTCTGAACTTTTCAGAGCGATGCGCTGAGCGCATTTCAGACAACCAATCACAGCCTATCATATCTACCACTCTGTTTGTAACATGACACCGGAGTTGCCTGCCTGTCTACCCACAAGAGACGGCACAAATACACTAATAACCACACGAATACACTAATAAAAAGCAAAGGGCGAACTGTGGTGTCAGGCAATAACTATATATATAATTAATATACAATAAAGTGTATTAAAATATGCTATATGTGCAAAACCGCGGCAGTAAAATACGATAAAAAGATGGCTGTCGCTAGATTTCTTTCTCTCTGTCATCTTGCTACAAGATGCGCTTCATCCCAAAACTACCGGCGCACTGCCAGCGTTTTTCAGCTGGAAATGTGAGCTAGGTGGACGCATTGCCCTCATACAGTTCTCCAGTTGTCCAGATTTGTGTGGATTGGAGCTTCTATCCCGGCCATTTGAGCCTTCTATTCCCCCCCCCCACCCCCTATGTAAAGCGACCTTGGATCTTATGAAAGGCGCTATATAACACGAAGTTATTATTATTATTATTATTATTATTATTATTATTATTATTATTATTATTATTATTATTATTATTATCAGGATGCTCAATGTGGACTCAATGTAACACTAGCCCATCCATCTACATTCATTGCACACACATCCACACACTCACTTTAAACAAACACTCAACCGGCCTCAACACTCACTTTGAACACAACACCATATTTTATCTAAGATATCCATACCTAATTTTTGCATTTAAATATATTTTTTTTACAAATAAAAACAAAACTTGAAAATTGTTCACGGCAGAGCAGAATGTGTGCGACTCTTAATCAGTTGACTCGATACACCCTGGGACTCGGGGGAGGAGGGACGGACATTTAAGGCATTTAGCGGGTTGTTATTCGGAGAGGCGTACGACGAGTGCAAACGGGCGGAACTCGTGTTTTTCTTTTTCGTGTCCAATTTAATTAGGGAGGTCGGTGGAGAAACTGGGATGGGAGAAAGTCACTGAAACGGCACGCATCTGCATTTTCACTCCCAGCGACAGGATAATTTATATCGTCTCTGAACCCTCGGGGACAAGATGACACCCAGAAGTCCTACAGGACATATCCCATACTGTGTTCACCGAGTACTGTCATATACACCTAAAATGCCTTTTTTTATCCACTTTCTCCTTATCTTCTATTTTTCTCCCATCCCAATTTCGTATTTCAAATTCTTCCCTCCTTGTCTTGAACGTTGCTCGACTATGCCCCCCACTGGTCGGTTGTAGGGAGGATAGAAGCCTTGCATCACGTGTCCCCTGCGGTACACGAGGAGGCAGCCTGTCACATCTTTTCACCTGCCAGCGCGGACTCTCATTGGCGAGGTGTAACGTGTGGGAGGCTCACACTACCCCCGCTACTTCCTGTCTCTGCTGTGCAGGCGTCCCCCAACCGACCTGTAGGAGTCGCTGTCCACAACGTCCAAATCCCCACCCATCGACCTCCACCCGCTACCTCTGCCAATTGAGTTAGTATGACGGCTGGCCCAAGCCGGAGGCAATGCTGACAGCCGGATTCGAGACCGGAGTCTCTTGCATTGGTGACGAGCGCAATCTCCGCTGCGCCACCCAGCCGCCTAGCCTAAAATCCCTTTTTTTTTTTTTAAACTTTGACCATTCCGCTGGTTCTTTTTGCGTTTATCGCTTTTCCTCTGGTCAAGAATGACCGACAGAAACAGGTTGAATGGGGGTACAGATGGGGGGAAGACACTCTGAGAGAGTTACGGCTTTGTCCGGGAATCGAACTTGCTACCCCAGATCCGTGACGAGCACGGTTGTCCCCGGCGCCGAAATAGCGCTCGAGGTACGCGGTGAGCTACTGGAGCTCCCCTCCTAAAATCCCTTTTAAGTTCAATTCGAATGTATATTGAGGGGCGTTTGATCTCTGTTCCATTAGCAGGAAAAACAAAAGATCACTTAACCATTTGGGTGCCGTTAACGTAGAACTACGTTTCTGTCGCCCAACGGTTGAGTGCCGGAAAGGTAGATCTACGTTTTTCTTACGGTATTTCTTTTATTGGCTATTGCCATTCATAATTCAGCGGGGCACCTTGTGATGCTGTACTGAATGTGTCTGAGCTGGCAGACGGTCTTATACCGCCCTCTAACGCCTTCGGACGCTATTGCACTCCATTAGAAACTATGTAGTTTATTTTCTCTACCGAGCTGCGGCGTGGGGGCGGGTCCTAAACATTCCGGCAAAACACGCGCTTGTAGGGATGGCTTGGACAACTGACCCCGCCGGCCCGTTCATGTGCAATGCCCAATAACGTTGGAGACAGGATCGCTGTGGATAACTGGAATGGCGATCAGATAATTGAATAATTTTTTTTTGCATTACATCAGAGACCAGGTAAGGACTC
>NC_140168.1:26630473-26649499 GCF_963971535.1 Notolepis coatsorum | reverse complement strand
AGAGAGAGAGAGAGAGAGAGAGAGACAGACAGACAGACAGACAGACAGACAGACAGACAGGCAGAGACAGAGAGAGAGAGAGAGAGAGAGAGAGACAGAGAGTTAGAGAGAGAGAGAGAGAGAGAGAGAGAGAGAGAGAGAGACAGAGACAGAGACAGAGACAGAGAGAGAGAGAGAGAGAGAGAGAGAGAGAGAGAGAGAGAGAGAGAGAGAGAGAGAGAGAGAGAGAGAAGAAAATTATGCTCCGGCTTATCGCTCTCTGTTGGCTCGAGAAAATCAATTTGCTGATGTTGTGTGTAGGAGGCTCATAATACAAAATGCCACCGTCTCAATTGGTCACCGCTGCTCCAGATCAATGTTCCTGAACTCATTGCATGTATACGGTATGATTCAGTACACGACACACACAGACCTCCAAGCTCTGCAGTCATAGTTATGGAAGTCCCAAAACAACAAGCTCTCCGTCAACAACACAAAGAATTATGGGAACTGGACTAACTGATTGCAACTGGGAATATAATAATAATAATAATAATAATAATAATAATAATAATAATAATAATAATAATAATAATAATAATAATAATAATAATAATAATAATAATAATTAATGGTGGGACTCGATTAAAAGTTTTAATCGAATTAATTCTAGACTTTATAGTTAATTAATCGAAATTAATCACATTTTAATCGCATATCAATATTTGATGCGAAAAGCAACATTTTTCAATTCAAATACATTTTGGTATACGAGTGAATAAATAAATAATACATTATACATACGTTTAAGCAGCAAAATCCTGTATTAGCTACTACACAGACCAACAGATCAATGCCATTTTTAACAAAGTGCAGCAATTTTAGGAATAATATATATATATAGCGCAAAGGACCTTTTGTAAACTCAAGCACTTTCGAGGTAAAAGTAAAACACAGTACTTTCAAGTACATTCCAGAACAGTTGACCATTGAAAAAAAAAAACTCTTGATTGATCTCAATTTCTCTTATTTTATATTTTTTTATGAACAAACCAGTCTAAGAAAAAAAGTTAGTGATTTTTTATACTTTATACTTATAGCACATGCATGAGTCTGGTCTCCTTTGAAAGCTAACATTCTTACACAATAAAGAAAAATCATCATGCGATTAAATGCATACATTTTTTTTTACTTTTAATTCTTTCTGTAGTTAATTAACACATTCTGTGCCAAAAATGGAAAAGTTTGCTCGACAAGCGTTAAGTGCCAAAAACTAGATATTACGTTTTTGGATCGTTTGATCTTTTTACTTTGATCCTGCTCTACAGACTTGCCCGGAGCGATCGGCATCATTTTGGCACATCCTCACACACTAGAACTGCAATGCCGATCGACTATCACCAGGTGGCAGTATCATCCGTGTCTGAACTGCAATGGCTTGGGGTTGAGACACAGCCTCACTTTTTTTCCCCCTTGGTAGTGGCCCCTCCTCCTGCTGGAACAGAAATTCACATTGATCGCCTCGACATAGACATATACACTGGTAATCGCGATGGCGATGCAATCACTTGGAATTATTATTCTTGGAATACCTTCTGGCTAAGGTAAGGTACATTCTATGTCTATTCTACCGAATCTGAAACATGTTTTTCTAAGGATCACAGTTCTGTGTTTCACCGGACGAAAAACATGCTCGGCTTACACGATCACAGTTTTGAGTTAAAACTAGACCCCCCCCCCCCCCTCCCTTGATGATTTTTGTGTCACATCATGTCATTATACCTTTGATTTGGGAGTATTTGGGGTTTCAGGGGATCAACCAGAACGGTTGATCCCGCACATAACACGATGTTTAGCGTGTAATAAACTACAAACTACAGCATGTGGAAACAAACTATTATTCCCATGTTGCACTACAAGTAATGTTTGTCAAAATGAGCCACACCATGTCTCCACAGCTATAATACAGAACACACACACAGCTTCGCAAACATAGTGAAACGACCGCGGAAACGACTATAAAGCTGGCATTCTAGCGGTAAAGATAAGCGATACGTGTGGCCCTCAAAGTGTTAATCAAAATTAATGCGATAAAGTCCCAGCCCTAATAATAATGATTAATTACATTTATATAGCTCTTTTCTAGACACTCAAAGCGCTTTACAATGTAGGGTGGAAATTGCCTCCTTCACCACCACTGGTAGCACCCAACCTTGGGCTACACAGGTTCAATGGCTGCCATACACACATCACACTACACAATGGCTGAACGGCTCAGGAGACAGGGATTGATGTCAGCCAATTAAGGGGAAGGGGTGATTAGGTGGCCTTGATGTCAGAGACCTGATTGGGAATTTGGATATAGATCATATATATCTGTTTTACTCTACTGTTTACAAATAGTAAATGGACAACATTTATAAAGCGCTTTACAATTTATGCCTCACATTTGACCCATTCACTCACACATTTACATACTGACAGCGGAGGCAACCATACAAGGTGCCAACCTGCTCATCGGGAGCAGTTAGGGGTTAAGTGTCTTGCTCAAGGACACTTTGACGAGCGGGAATCAAACAGGGAACCTTCCGATTACCAGACGACTGCTCTACCTCCTGAGCCACTGTCCACACCATTAGCAACAAACATTACCAACATAAACAAAGCTTTTATGGCCACAAAATGTTTTTAAATGCGAATATAGAAGTACATTACACCGTCAGTGGCCAACAGCAAGGTATCGGCTACAATCCTGCACAATTCTACAGCCCTGTCCTATATTCTATTCTATTGTATCTTTATTTTAATTTAGTTTATATATTCCATTTTAATTTTATTTATATAACTTGAATCGTCTGTTAGCGTTGATGCACCAAAGACGTGCAAGCTTACTTGGCAATAAAGACTTTTCTGATTCTGATAACTCCGAAACGTCCCAAATGACACCTTTTTGACCACGCCCCTAAATGGTTTGGCTTTCTACAACTTTAAAAAATGGTGGTCACATAAGGTTTTTGTGCTCTTACAACCGTGCGAGAAGAGGGTATTGTAGACCCTTGTGACCAAACAACTGACCGACTAACACAAGCTGTTGGTAATGCGTCTAATGCCTTGTCTCCACTAGCCAGGGTTTAGCCATGGTGTGGCCTGTCTGGCACACAGTGGGCGTCAACCTGGCTGGACCCTGGCTGAGACAGCCCCCTTTCACAACCTGGCCAAACCTGATCGGAGAGTTTAGAAGAAACGCAATGGAGACGCAAACCCAACCATACCATACCATGCTAGACCATGGCTAGGCCCAGCCAGGCTGAACATAGCTAATGGAGACACAAACCCAACCACACCATACCATACCATGCTAGACCATGGCCAGCCCCGGCCAGGCTGAACATAGCTAATGGAGACACAAACCCAACCATACCATACCATGCTAGACCATGGCCAGCCCCGGCCAGGCTGGACATAGCTGATGGAGACACAAACCAAACCATACCATACCATGCTAGACCATGGCTAGGCCCAGCCAGGCTGAACATAGCTAATGGAGACACAAACACAACCATACCATACCATGCTAGACCATGGCTATCCCCAGCCAAGCTGCACATAGCTGATGGAGACACAAACCATACCATACCATGCTAGACCATGGCTAGGCCCAGCCAGGCTGCACATAGCTAATGGAGACACAAACACAACCATACCATACCATGCTAGACCATGGCTAGGCCCAGCCAGGCTGCACATAGCTAATGGAGACAAGGTATACAAGTAACGGCATTGAACCAGGATGCCACCTACCTGTATTATGCAAATCATCCCTCTGTGGTGCTTTTTTAAGTTACCGATAAAGGATCTGGAAGGCTGTCCAGCAATCTGTCCCACTTGTTTCCTTTGACTAATCAGCTCCTCCTATTCCATTCACGGCCTCCACCCCCCCCTCCTCCCCACTCAACCAGCTGTTCTTTTGTTCTCATAACTGCCATTTCATTTCATTACATAAAGTGTGGAGGAGTGGGTTTTGAAGGCAACGCTTGACAATAACCATCCTCAATAAAGGGTTATTTTAATATTAGTTAATTGAGAACCTCAGACTATGAACCAGGTACAGTCTGTGCCGAGTTTTCAGAGGAAGAGTGCTTTCAAACTTTATTATCTAAAGATGGGAACTTAGAGTGTTGTGTTCACTCATAGTTACAGACAGTAGAGGTTGAGTACTTTATTATCTAAAGATGATGAGTTAGAGTGTTGTGTTCATTCATAGTCAAAGACAGTATAGGTTGAGTGCTTTATTATCTAAAGATGGTAAGTTGGAGTGTTGTGTTCATTCATAGTCAAAGACAGTAGAGGTTGAGTGCTTTATTATCTAAAGATGGTAAGTTGGAGTGTTGTGTTCATTCATAGTCAAAGACAGTAGAGGTTGAGTGCTTTATTATCTAAAGATGGTAAGTTGGAGTGTTGTGTTCATTCATAGTTAAAGGTAGTAGAGGTTGAGTCGTTTCTTGTGATATATCACATTCACGTTCCAAGTGATTTCGATTAAATTCACAACTGTAAATACATGGGCTGTCCCTTCAAAACTTCTAAACTGACTTATATGGTTGTGTTGTGTTCATTCATAGTGTTCACTCACAGTTACAGACAGTAGAGGTTGAGTACTGTATTATCTAAAGATGGTGAGTTAGAGTGTTGTGTTCACTCTTAGTTACAGACAGTAGAGGTTGAGTAGTTTCTTGTGATATATCACATTCACGTTCCAAGTGATTTAGATACAATTGTTTAAAAACTGTAAACACATGGGCTGTCCCTTCAAAACTGACTTATACAGTATTATTGCACATCGTATTATTGCACAAATGTCCTATTCCTGTCTATTACTTGTGTTGCACATCGCCGCTGGCATGACCCCCCCCCCCCGCATTTCACTGTATGCTTGTATGCCGTGACAAATAAAACTCTTGACTTGACTTTATGGTTCTTCAGTGCAAGGGTTCAGTTGTTAACTTTTAAACAATCTATAGGTAGTGGTACCAATATTTACATTTGCAAATTAAACAAAGAGTCTGATGTCTTTTGAGCTGAAGGTAAAGAGGTGGATGTGGTGTAACATGGCAGAGTAACCCACTCAGGAGGCCACTACGTCTATTCATTTGAGCTGATCTGTGAGATAATGTTATATTATATATAACAACCACAATGGAAATACGTTTTGGAAACTTTATTGTGTTAACCTCAATGATTTAATAATGTATGCATGACTGATGGCTGTGCATTTGTTATTGCTTGTCGAAATAAACTAAACTAAAAGACGTTGCGAAGCAGAAACAATCCAGTTGTAACTAAGAGATTTTGCTGGATGATTCTGCTGCATAGATCACTGTTTATCAACTTATAATAAGACGTCTTTATTTGCCACACATGCGAGATGGGCGACCCACAGGAACACACACACACACACACACACACACACACACACACACACACACACACACACACACACACACACACACACACACACACACACACACACACACACACACACACACACACACACACACACACACACACACACACACACACACACACACACACACCACACACACACACACACACACACACACCGATGAAATGTCTCTGCACTTTTCCCATCCCACCGGGCAGCCGGGAGCAGACAAGGGGGACCAATCCAAGGGTTCCAGTCCGTCTTCGTCAGGGACGCGACAGCGATCTGTTCTGCATGTGTTTCCATTGGGTTTATCTTATTGGGAGGGGAAACCCTTGCGAGCACGGGGAGAACATGCAAACTCCACACAGAAAGGCCTGGGAGATACCCCACCTGGGTACCTGGCAACGCAGCAACCTGGTCCCCAAGCGGGAATCGAACCCAGGACCTTCTAGCTGTGAGGCGACAGTGTTAACCACTACACCACCGTGCCGCCGTAATAGGCATTTCACGTGTTGCCAGAGAGCTGATTACAGGAGTCGATGACACCGTCTTGGTAACAAAGGTTCCAAATCCTGAATCGAGCTTGTTCAAGAACCAGAACTTTTACCAAAATATTTATGATCTTGTTCTTGTGAACCTGCTGATCCTCATTTCCACAACGCGTATAATATAACACTGGGCTGGTACGGCTCAGGTCTTCAGGGTAGACGAATATAGTACATCAAGTGCAGTCATTCCAAGATAGAATAGAATAGAATAGAAATACTTTTATTATCCCGAGGGAGATTTGACACTACAAATCGCTTACATTAAACATTTAGACAGAACAAGTCACAAATAAGAATAAAAAAACAAATTGCCTAAGAATAAGAATAGAATAAAAAAAAAAGACCGTAAAAATATACAGAAGTCTACACAGTAAGTGAAATATTGCACAGCGTTGTTTCAAAAGTAAAAGTCCAGGAAGATGGTAACTGTCAGTCTGTGCTCAGTGATGCAGTGAGGCACAGTGATGCGGTGTAAAGTCTGATGGCTGTCGGAATGAAGGACTTCCTGTGCCGTTCAGTGCTGCATTTAGGGAGTGTGAGCCTGGCACTGAACATGCTCCTCCTGTCAGCCAAGTCTGTGTATAGTGGGTGGGAGGGGTTGTCCCTGATGGCCTGGAGCTTAGCAAGGCTCCTCCTCTCCGCCACCCTCGCTAGGGAGTCCAGCTCCACCCCAACCACGCTACTGGCCTTCCTGACCAGCCATCTCATCCCCCCCAAACACTGGCCTTCCTGTTTCAAAAAGCAGCAACTAATAAAAAACGATGGAAAGTTGCTATTTTATTTATTATTATTTTTATTATCTTTTCCCCCCCTCCTTTTTCCGATTTTTCTCCCATCCCACTGTTAGTCGTTATGCCAATTCCTAACCCCCTTCCTGGTTGTCGCGCACTCCCCCCTACTGTTGGTCCGGGAGGCCGGAAACTGTCACATGCTTTCCTCCGACGCATGTGCAGCCAGCCGGCAGCCAGCCTGGCCGCGCAGATTCTCACCGGGAGAGAGTGTAACGTGTGGAAGGTCACACTACCTCCCTCCAGATCCTACCCTCGCTGTGCAGGCGCCCCGACCGAACTGTAGGGGTCGCTGTCCACAACGCCCAGGACCCACCCATCAGCTTTCCCCACCCCTAACACTGCCAATTGTGTTAGTATGAACGACCAGCCAAGCTGATAGCAACGCCGAGAGCTGGATTCGAACCCAGCGTCTCCAGCGTTGATGGTGAGCGCCTTGCCCACTACACCACCTAGCCGCCCCTGGAAAAGTTGCTCTTTTAGAAGTTGCTATTCAAATATTGTTAAAGGGCTTAATGTAATTTCCAAAGTCCACAGGGAGGCTCTTCCACTGCAGCGCGGGGCCCGTCAACCCAAGCGTGGAGCTGCTCAGTCTGCAGCCGGTGGCCTGTGTCTGAGCCGCCGGGGAGGAGATCCAGGTTCAATAGGACCCTCTTCTCTCTGCACAAGGTAATGAGCCATTAATGGCAAATCTCTGCTAATCACATATAGATGGAAAATAATTAGAATGTCCCCCCCCCCACACAGCAGATTTTAACAACCGAGGTGTTGAGGGAGAGGAGGTAGAAACAGCCGCAGGCGCAATTCTAATCTGATAATCCAACAGTGTGCCGACTTAAACAGTGGCTTGATTTTTTTTCCCTTCAAGGTTGTGTGCTCATCCCCTGCTTCAACACTGTACTGTGTGCTCCGAAATGAAGCTAATTTGGAGGGCGTGGAAGGGTGAACAAAACGTAACCCTTTCACTACCACACTACAGAAGGTTAACCTTTCACTAACCTTTCAGTACCACACTACAGAAGGTTAACCTTTCACTAACCTTTCACTACCACACTACAGAAGGTTAACCTTTCACTACCAGAGTGGTAGTGAAAGGGTTAACCTTCTGTAGTGTGGTTGTGAAAGGGGTAACCCTCTGTTTTGTCGCAGTGAAAGGGTTAACAATTTCTTTGCAGTGTGGTAGTGAAAGGGTTAACCATTTGGTGGCAGTGTGGCAGTGGAAGGGTTAACCATTTGGTGGTAGTGTGGTAGTGAACGGGTTAACTGAAGACCTAAGCATGAAAACTTGCCCACACGGAAATCAACTCTGGTTGCTGTCGGCGTCGAAGGAAGAAGAAAAAATAGAAGCGTCCCATTCATTGTCAATGGAGCGGTTGCCGAAAAAAGCTGTTATCTAACCAAACGTCTGGTGGTTAGATAACTAATTTGATTGTCAGTGCTCTGGTTTCTTGCCTTTGAAGAGACTTGTTCATGTGGAGTTTAAAAAAGGGGGGCGTGGCCTTTCATTCAATTCCAAACCTTTCATTTCATTTCGAAACTCAAAAAGGCAACAGAGTTTTCCCTCATTCACAGTCACACAGTCGAGTGTACACACAGACGTAAGCAAGGTCTTGGACTTCCTGACTGGCAGACCCCAGGTGGTGAGAGCAGGCAACTGCACCTCCTCATCCATCACCCTCAACATAGGGGCCCCCCAGGGCTGTGTTCTGAGTCCCCTCCTCTACTCCCTGTACACACACGACTGTGTGGCTCAGCGGAGTAGCAATACAATCGTCAAATTTGCTGACGACACAGTGGTGGTGGGCCTGATCTCTGCCAACGACGAGAGGGCCTACCTGGAAGAGGTCAAGGTCCTGGCGGGATGGTGCCAGGAAAACAGCCTCTCCCTGAACGTCAGCAAAACAAAGGAGATGATTGTGGACTTCAGGAGGTCGGGGGTCAAGGACTACAGCCCCCTCAGCATCGACGGGGCACCGGTTGAGAGAGTCAACAGCTTCAAGTACCTCGGAGCCCACATATCCGAGGACTTGAAATGGACCATACACATTAACAGTGTGGTGAAGAAGGCACGACAACGCCTCTACTTCCTCAGGCGCCTAAGGAAGTTCCAAGTCAGCCAGAAGATCCTTAAGAACTTCTACTCATGTACAATAGAGAGCATCTTGACCGGCAACATCACCTCCTGGTTTGGGAATAGCACTGCAAAAGACCAAAGCAGACTACAAAGAGTGACACGTTCAGCCGAACGCACAATTGGAGGGGGGCTCCCCACCCTCCAGAACATTTACAACAAGCGTTGCAAGGGGAAGGCTAAGAGAATTATTAAGGACTCGAGCCACCCGAACAACTGCCTCTTTGAACTGCTGCCGTCAGGCAAGCGACACAGGAGTCTCAAGGCGAGCACAGAAAGACTCAGAAGTAGCTTCTATCCCCAGGCCATCAGGCTGCTAAACGAACAATGAATGAACACTACACAACAACAACCACCAAACACACATAGCACACACATCCACACGCACACACTCACTTTAAACAAACACACTGTAGCACCCACTACACACACTTTATAGCACACACCCACTTTAAACAAACACACTGTAGCACCCACTCCCCACACTTTATATTTATGGATGAAGGATTGCACTACAACTCGTACACCTTACTGTAAATTGTACCTAAAATTGTACCTCATCCCATTTCTGCTTTGCACTAGATAGTACTGTACATTAGTACACTGCATAGTATTGTGTATTGTATATTATATGGTAACTCAGAACATTGTACATATGTCTATACCGAACAACTGTGACCTCATTCTTCTTCTAAATTCATGCTATATTATGTTATTATGTTATTTGATACTATCTTGTCTAGCACAGTCTCTGGAGCGTAACAGTAAGAAGCATTTTGTATGAAAGTATTCTGTACTTCTGTATGACAACTATTAAAGAACTTGAACTTGAAGCAAACAAAACAAAAAAAGCATATAAAAATCACACAGCATATAAAATCATAACAAAGAGACAACAATACAAGGCAAAAAGCAAGGATAACAAGTTCAAAACACATACAATCTAATCTGATTGGATTGGATCTGGTTGGAAATCAAGGTTTTAAACTCTGCAGAATCTCAAGCTTTAAGGACTGTTGGAGTTCATTACATGAGCTACAGGCATCATAGCAAAATGCAGATGTACCCTGTTCCGAGCAAACTCAGGGATCTTAAGGACCAGCCAGTCACTAGAACGGGTTCCATAGGTTCCAAAATGCCATTCCAATAATTATTACCAATCCTTACCTTACCAATAAGGGCCTTAAAAATGAACAAATACCAGTGTTTGTTGCGCCTCTCCGTCAGAGAGGACCAACCAACCTTCTCATAATGAACACAGTGATGCGTGTTGTATATGTATTGTATGTATCTTTTCAACAACTTTATACAACTTCCTCATTTTAATAATGAATTAAATAAACTAGTCTAGAGACCTAATTTTAATAATAACATTTTCCAGCACCTCTTACTTCTCTTGTATTGGACACTGTTTTTGGCGGGTGTAGCAACACACCACATTTTGTATTCATTATTTCCTTCCCTGCCTGGCTACCCCACACGAAAACTTTGACAAACTGGGCAGTGCATTAGGGAGGCAGTATTCCTGGCTCCAAAAAGCACAGCTAATTGATTAAATGAAACAAATTTATTGCTTGTGTCCCCATTGTGAAATCGAAACAAGCAGTAGTTCTCAACAGCTTGTTTAGGCTTGTTAATCTGAACACCTCAAACTAGACTAGGCAACACCCATTGTCATAATATGTGTCCTTTAAAAGTCCCATATTATACTCCTTTTCAACAAGTTAACATAGGTCTCTAAGGTTCCCAAAACTTTTTTTTTGCTGGAAATACCACTACATTCTAGCAGCCTCTATACCCCTCTGTTTCAGTCCTGTTCTCATTCTAGCAGCCTCTATACCCCTCTGTTTCAGTCCTGTTCTCATTCTAGCAGCCTCTATACCCCTCTGTTTCAGTCCTGTTCTCATTCTAGCAGCCTCTATACCCCTCTGTTTCAGTCCTGTTCTCATTCTAGCAGCCTCTATACCCCTCTGTTTCAGTCCTGTTCTCATTCTAGCAGCCTCTATACCCCTCTGTTTCAGTCCTGTTCTCATTCTAGCAGCCTCTATACCCCTCTGTTTCAGTCCTGTTCTCATTCTAGCAGCCTCTATACCTCTCTGTTTCAGTCCTGTTCTCATTCTAGCAGCCTCTATACCTCTCTGTTTCAGTCCTGTTCTCATTCTAGCAGCCTCTATACCCCTCTGTTTCAGTACTGTTCTCATTCTAGCAGCCTCTATACCCCTCTGTTTCAGTACTGTTCTCATTCTAGCAGCCTCTATACCCCTCTGTTTCAGTCCTGTTCTCATTCTAGCAGCCTCTATACCTCTCTGTTTCAGTCCTATTCTCATTCTAGCAGCCTCTATACCTCTCTGTTTCAGTCCTGTTCTCATTCTAGCAGCCTCTATACCCCTCTGTTTCAGTACTGTTCTCATTCTAGCAGCCTCTATACCCCTCTGTTTCAGTCCTGTTCTCATTCTAGCAGCCTCTATACCTCTCTGTTTCAGTCCTGTTCTCATTCTAGCAGCCTCTATACATCTCTGTTTCAGTACTGTTCTCATTCTAGCAGCCTCTATACCCCTCTGTTTCAGTCCTGTTCTCATTCTAGCAGCCTCTATACCTCTGTTTCAGTCCTGTTCTCATTATAGCAGCCTCTATACCCCTCTGTTTCAGTCCTGTTCTCATTCTAGCAGCCTCTATACCTCTGTTTCAGTCCTGTTCTCATTCTAGCAGCCTCTATACCCCTCTGTTTCAGTCCTGCTCTCATTCTAGCAGCCTCTATACCTCTGTTTCAGTCCTGTTCTCATTCTAGCAGCCTCTATACCTCTGTTTCAGTCCTGTTCTCATTCTAGCAGCCTCTATACCTCTCTGTTTCAGTCCTATTCTCATTCTAGCAGCCTCTATACCTCTCTGTTTCAGTCCTGTTCTCATTCTAGCAGCCTCTATACCCCTCTGTTTCAGTACTGTTCTCATTCTAGCAGCCTCTATACCCCTCTGTTTCAGTCCTGTTCTCATTCTAGCAGCCTCTATACCTCTCTGTTTCAGCCCTGTTCTCATTCTAGCAGCCTCTATACCCCTCTGTTTCAGTCCTGTTCTCATTCTAGCAGCCTCTATACCCCTCTGTTTCAGTCCTGTTCTCATTCTAGCAGCCTCTATACCCCTCTGTTTCAGTCCTGTTCTCATTCTAGCAGCCTCTATACCTCTGTTTCAGTCCTGTTCTCATTATAGCAGCCTCTATACCCCTCTGTTTCAGTCCTGTTCTCATTCTAGCAGCCTCTATACCTCTGTTTCAGTCCTGTTCTCATTCTAGCAGCCTATATACCCCTCTGTTTCTGTCCTGTTCTCATTCTAGAAGCCTCTATACCTCTGTTTCAGTCCTGTTCTCATTCTAGCAGCCTCTATACCCCTCTGTTTCAGTACTGTTCTCATTCTAGCAGCCTCTATACCCCTCTGTTTCAGTCATGTTCTCATTCTAGCAGCCTCTATACCTCTCTGTTTCAGTCCTGTTCTCATTCTAGCAGCCTCTATACCTCTCTGTTTCAGTCCTGTTCTCATTCTAGCAGCCTCTATACCTCTCTGTTTCAGTCCTGTTCTCATTCTAGCAGCCTCTATACCTCTCTGTTTCAGTCCTGTTCTCATTCTAGCAGCCTCTATACCCCTCTGTTTCAGTCCTGTTCTCATTCTAGCAGCCTCTATACCCCTCTGTTTCAGTCCTGTTCTCATTCTAGCAGCCTCTATACCCCTCTGTTTCAGTCCTGTTCTCATTCTAGCAGCCTCTATACCCCTCTGTTTCAGTACTGTTCTCGATGGACTGTTTCTGTGTCTATAGCTCCCTGACAAACACGCACAAGAATTGCGTGTGAACAATCAAACAAAGTTCAAATTAGGTGTTGCAGATTAAATATGACTCAAAATCCAGCAATTTCATATATGCCCGCGTAAGACATATTTTAGGTTCAACTTTAGGTCGAAAAGAGAACGTTTACCAGCAAGCCGCCATTTTGTGTGTGTGCAACATCTGACCGGGTTGTTCTCTCACATGTTAGTGTTAGTAGGCCCGTCAGAAACCCAAATGTATGTAAATCTTTCACAATATGGGACCATTACGTTTTATATAAACCCATATATACCATACCAACTCTCACTACCATATCTGATTTTAAAGTTCAAATTAAGGGCATTTTAAAGAATGAGATGGGAGAATGTTGAGGCTTCACTGCATAATGTGGTGTTTATATTTTATATTTTTAACTTGACCTTCTCTCCCCAGAAACCTCTTGCAAAGCCTCACCTTCCCTCCTCTTTCTACCTTTTTACCCTATACCCTCCAATCTCCCCCCAATCCCATTACATTTTGTTTGCTGCAGCTCAAATGTATCCCCTTGCCCCACTTTGCAGTGTATGTCTCTGTCTGTGTTTTGCGTATTTGTACGTTTGTTTTTGTCTTGCTGCCATTTTGACCAGGTCTTGCTCGAAAAAGAGATCATTGATCTCAAGTGACTACCTGGTGAAATAAAGGTTAAATAAAATAAAATAAACCCATATAGGGGCATATAGGAAATGATGTAGATGATAAAAAAGCAATCCCTATCGCAGGCCTTATCTCTAATTCTACATCGTGTCACTGAGCCGTAATTAACACAACACAAGGATCCGGCGTCCTCTGACGACATCGCGGGAGGAGACATTCTAACTCATTAACTCTCAATAACTGTCAAACTAAATTAATGTGTGCAGAAACAGTCCCGGCCAGCCTTGGGACACGTGTGAGATTATGCTGGAAAAAATAAATCGACTGTTGTGAAGTGCTCCTCCTTTTTAAGCTCAAGAGGGAGGGAGATCTCTCTCTCTCTCTCTCTCTCTCTCTCTCTCTCTCTCTCTCTCTCTCTCTCTCTCTCTCTCTCTCTCTCTCTCTCTCTCTCTCTCTCTCTCTCTCTCTCTCTCTCTCTCTCTCTCTCTCTCTCTCTCTCTCTCTCACGTTGTATTCTCTCATTTGTCAAGCAAATTCCTCCAACACGGCTAAACATAACGCTCACTGACAGAACGTGTCTCTTTCGCTAATTGCATCTTTGTGTCGATCACATCCGATGAAATCTGGATTTCTGTTTTCCTTTTTTCTTTTTCTTTTTACCCAGCGTCCTCAGCCTGAACGGCGGCGCGATGTTTCATTATAATTAATTGGATAGTACTCGGCTGGCGTTCGGAACAGACGGCCAGACATTCCTTAGGTGTATCGCAGCTCATTTTGGTTGATAAATATTGCAATACTACAACATGCTCTATGTGTCCAATGCCACCAGATGGAGTATATTCATGTCCACAGAGTCCTATACACAACAGTATAAAAGATTGTTTAGTAATTCAGAAAAACTACTTTTTCACTCAAGACTTTGTGTGTGTGTGTGTGTGTGTGTGTGTGTGTGTGTGTGTGTGTGTGTGTGTGTGTGTGTGTGTGTGGTGTGTGTGTATAAGACAAGAGATAAGATATTCCTTTATTGATCCCCTTGGGGAAATTCGGGTGTCATAGCAGCAGGGGGGAGGGGGGAGGGGGGAGGGGAGGCACCAGTATGGGAAGGGTAATAGTAGAAAGACATAAGATACGATAATATATTCCTTTATTGATCCCCTTGGGGAAATTCTGGATAATATAAATATTAATATTATATATATAGGTCATAAAAAGTGATCTGAATATAAAAATAACTGAAAAAAATAAACAGTGTAAACAATATAATAGTGCAGATGAGGGTCTAATATCGGTTATATTGTACGTTAAAATAAATATAGGCAATAAAGAATTTGAATCTGAATATATACTATGAGTAAGAATAAAGATAAACAGTATACACAAGGTGTGTGTGTGTTGAGTCAGAGAGAGAGAGAGAGAGAGAGAGGGGGGGGAGGGAGGGAGAGAGAGAGAGGGGGGGAGGGAGGGAGAGGGAGAGAGAGAGAGAGAGAGAGGGGGGGAGAGAGAGGGAGAGAGAGAGAGAGAGAGATAGATTTCCTGTTGGGCAGTAATTATTCCTTCACACGCTGTACAAACCAATGACATGGAAATACATAAACAAAATATTATGGACATTATCATCATGATTCATGAGCCTTGTCAAAATGCTTTTGTGAAAATACACCACGTCCACCCCCCCCCCCTGCGTATGTTTTTAATGGAACATAAACCCTCCATCACGATCAAATATTTGTGAACCAGGGACAGTATGGTGGTTAATTGCACTACAGTGTAAAGGATCCACCTTCCTCTTCCTGCAACACAATCTCAAAGGAATGGAAAACCAAACAGGCCAGTGGACAATACGCTGCCGTCTCGATTCCAGGTATGATGAATACTAGATCAACAGGAGGAGCGTTGTTTGTTTAAAAGGGACCATTATTGAAGCGCATGTGGGGGGGGGGGGGGGGGGGGGGGGCTACAACCAATTGACCCTTGACCAATTGCAACCAGACTACGCCCCTCCCGGAGGATCGTGGTTCTGGGATAGGTCTGGCTCATCGGCCAACATACGGAAACCAACCTCATTAGCAGGGCTGTCCTCGGAAGATGAGTGCAGTCTCTTTGCATGATTGCTGTCATGTGCGATATGACGCATATCTGTATTTACCTTTATGTTCCCTTGCAAATCATGTTTCTCCACCTCCGTACCTCTCAATACACACCAGCCTTTGATCTAGTCCACTTTACCTTTGATTCTTAGGGCCCGATACTGTATGTAACAGCTTTTTCAGAATTTTATCAGAATCCTATCTTGAATATCGAGAACTCTTATCTTTTAAATGGCCAGTAGCCACTGTGAATGTTCATCATTCTATCATCTTCTGAGAAAGGGTTCAAGCTAAAGATAATAGCAACCATGTCCATTTCCTAACCATAAGATGATTGAAGATAGAGATGGACAATCGCCGATGGAATGAGATACTGCTTTTTCAAAACAATGAAAGCTTCTCAATTGAGAAACAATACAATTCAAATAAGTCTCTCTCAGTCCCTCTGCTCTGCAGTAAACAGAAAAGGACACATTTGCTTAGTTGTTATTTCTTATTTTTGTCAGACCATTTTTGCAGTGTGGAGCACTCTCTCCTGAGTGGATAAAGTGTTACTGACCAGACACTCTATATCAGTGATAATTGATACCACTTATTTTAACAAACAAGAGAAACCTCTTATTTGCACCTATTCAGTCTGTCTGCAAGATATTTTCCACAAGCCAAAAGCAATGTATTGTATTGGGTATCCTTAAAAAAAGTTTGCATTCTGCAAGAAAACAATTTATTTTTGTTTTCTCAAAAAAGTTACATTTTCAGATAGGAGGTTTTGCGTTCCAGCCATCGATATGCAACAAAGGAAAGAAGAGAGAAAGATCCAAACTACACAGGTAGAAGCTCAAACGGCTTCTCAACCTGACATCAATTAAGACCGAAAAGGAGGCAAAAACCGGGGCAGAGCGGATCTCCCGAGGGAATCCTGAGAGAGGATCTCCCACACGAGTCGGGGAAATAAGAGCTGTGGTTCCTGAGGTTAGGCAGTCAAAGTGCCTCGACGAAAGCCCCCTCCTCTGCGGCTTGTGCCTCGTTGCCGGCGCGGTCGTCTGTCTAGCCGCCGCAGAATGTACAAGCCTCCGGGAAGCAGAAGTCTAACCTCGAAGATCACAGTCGAGGCCAACGGGAGGTCAGACCAAGCCACCGCCCCCAGAGTCTAAAGAGACAAAGCCGGATCCGTCAGCCGTCTTATTAAGCAGCACTTCCATAAAGGCAAGGGAATGTCCCTCTTATCTCTCGCCACACCTCCTCCTCACCTCCTCCGCTTTGTGCCTGCCGTCGCGCGGGAGGTTGACAGCGGTGACAACCGCTGTTGATGATGCCGATACAGCGACGACTGCCAGAGGGTTTCCCAGGCAGGAGACTTGAGGCCCAGGTTGCTGCGGGTCGAAGGTCATCTCTCTCATGTGGAAATATGACGGCAGAGGGAAGCAAGGCCTATTTGCTCAACGGCCAGGCTATTATAGTGAATCATGATGGGGAGGGAGGGAGGGAGGGAGGGAGGGAGGGAGGGAGGGAGGGAGGGAGAGAGAGAGAGGGAGAGAGGGGAGAGAGAGAGAGAGATATGGAGAGAGGGAGAGAGGGAGAGATAGATATAGACAGAGGGAGAGAGATGGAGAGAGGGAGAGAGAGATATGGAGAGAGGGAGATATAGATATAGACAGAGGGAGAGATATACAGACATACAGAGAGAGAGGGGGGGAGAGAGAGACATACAGACAGAGAGAGAGAGAGAGAGAGAGAGAGAGAGAGAGAGAGAGAGAGAGAGAGAGAGAGAGAGAGAGAGAGAAGAGAGAGAGAGAGAGAGAGAGAGAGAAGAGAGAGAGAGAGAGGAGAGAGAGAGAGAGGGATAGAGAGAGATGGAGAGATGGAGAGATATACAGACATACATACAGAGAGAGGGGAAGATAGAGAGAGAGACAGGTATACATACAGAGAGAGAGACAGGTATACATACATACAGAGAGAGAGACACAGAGAGAGAGAGAGAGAGAGAGAGAGAGAGATAGATAGAGATAGAGAGAGAGAGAGAGAGAGATAGAGAGAGAGACAGAGGGAGATATAATGAGAGAGAGGGAGAGATATACAGACATACAGAGAGAGAGGGGGGGAGAGAGAGACATACAGACAGAGAGAGGGGGAGATAGAGAGAGAGACATACAGATAGACAGACAGAGAGAGAGAGAGGGGGAGGGAGGGAGGGGGAGAGAGAGAGACAGACAGACATACATACAGAGAGAAAGAGAAAGAGAGAGAGAGAGAAGAGGGAGAGATGGGAGTTGTCCAGGTGGGCAAATGCAAAGAACGGTATCTCAAATTGTCAAAGACAATTGCTCATGCAATCAAAATAGAGGCTTTTCACACCAGGAGCCCCTATTGTGGCCATTTCCCTGCTGAAAACTCCCAGTGGCGTGGACTTTGGGCTTTGTAAATCTGCAGACATTATAACACACTAAAGGTAAAAACGCTGAATACAGTATGGCCTCTTTACTGTCTATCTGTATGTCATGTATGTTATGATGAATTGAAAATGGGGGACCCTGATGTAAACAAGACGAAAGTCTTTCTCTGGTCTGCATCCCCTTAACAATTGTGTGTATTGAGCCGTACTGTACTGTGCCCATTCTGCAATCTGTTAATAACGTTTTCAATCAATCAATCAAACCACCGTGGCCCTCTTCTTTAGGGTAAAATATATCAAAAGGAAACGTTAGCATCGACTCAAAGGCAAGTGCGATCAATGGCTAGTTCGCCTGAAGGCTGTATGTGCTCCAATTAGTCGAAAGTCAACAAGAAATTGCCCTTTTAAAGAGTCGGAATCTCAACTGTGCGGATGATGCGGCCACTTCGTGAGGAAGGAGAAGTGCCACGAGAGTGCGCGGCTGTAGAGTGCGCGGCTGTTCCGGTGAATAATCGTTATGAAGTAGACGGCGAGACCGACGCACACAAGGTTATATCACACTTCCTACGCGCGGGCAACAGCGATCAATGTCTCACCCTTGGTGTGTAAGTCATGGTCAAACAGTGAAGGTATTCCAGTCACTTAAGCGGGTCTGCTGGGGGTTATCGGGGGGAAGTTAGTCACTATGACGCACCTGGTGTGAAGTCTTCTCATTAAAAAACCTTGCTCGCCGCGCTCCCCCAGTGGATTGCATAAACACGCACTCCCCCAGAGGCTGCTCCTTACCGCGGAGATTCTTCATCTTACTTTGTAAACAAAACAGCCATTAGTGGAGAAACAAAGAGATGGGAAATAATAAAGGCTTGGTATTTTGGTGCACTTTGTTCCAAGAATGAATCAAGTCATTGTATTGGGTCTGACGAGGATAGCACTCTCAAGGTTCACACAACAACATATTTGTGTGAATGTGTCTTTCATAATAATGTGTCTTTCATCCTTTTACATACAATATCTGTAGATATTATATCTATACATATCCTTTACCTACTCTTACTAGTTACGCTGCTGGCCAGTATGACTACAACCATACTGGCTTTATACCGGTACCAATTAAAATATGTTATAGTTTAATCACCTGTACATTGTATTGCTGTATCTGGTTGGATACCAAACTTATTTTCGTTGTACTGTACTTGTGCTGTATA
>NC_140168.1:26605473-26625473 GCF_963971535.1 Notolepis coatsorum | reverse complement strand
ACACACACACACACACACACACACACACACACACACACACACACACACACACACACACACACACACACACACACACACACACACACACACACACACACACACACACACAGACACACACACACACACACACACACACACACACACACACACACGATTGCGTTGTGCCAGGTGGAGATAAAATACAAACTAATAAAAAATATAAAACTATAATAACCCTGATTTCCACTCGGGCCACCTATACTGAAAAAAATTTGTGCTGTAAAGAGTTTGATGTCCGTGTAATAAAGATGTGAATGAATCATCCGTTCATCCTTCCTGGGCGCTGACGTACCAACAGGGCCGGCTTTGCACCCGACTGCGCCAGAGGCAGGTTTCGGGGTCACAGAAATCAATAGGAAGAATCGATAGGTTTCTCTCTCTCGGGGTCATGAATGTGCACAGCAGGTCCATCGCAGTCCAGCCATTACTTGTTGAGACGTCTGTTGAGGAATTTACAATAGGGAGGTGTAGTCTGACGTCACTTTAGTTTCCCGCGCGCTCCACCCGTATAGGGATTTATCATTGGGAAAATGTATTATCGGCTATTGTAATAATTCTGCCTCATGAACATTGGCTTTCACAACACAAGCTTTCCATTTTTGCACAAAATGAGTTCCCTTCTATCACTAACATTATTGTTTAAGCATTTTTGGTTGAAATAAAGTTAGTTATAAGGTTGTTTAATTTGTTGTTAAAAAATAACTACACTTAATACACTAATACACAGCGCCAGAGTGAAGTGTAGTTCCTCAGTGAACAAAAACATAAACGTTGTTATTTTACTACTTTTACGATTAATTGCAAATGTTGTCATGTTGAGCTATAGACTGTGAATGAATAGGGGTGGTCCGTGCGGGAAACAGCAATTAAGTAACCACTACACCTCCCTATTCAGTCAAATATAGACAAGGTTTATTTAGCTCAAACAGAGTATTAACAGAGAGTACAAAAAGGGTCGAGAGTTATTGCTGGATGACTCCAGGAGAGACACAGGCCTAGTATCCCCCCAAAGAGCTCCTAGAAAACAGTAAAACCCAGGTCTTTATAGTGAGAGGAAATGGGGTTGTGCCCAGGTCAAAGAGGTTGATCGGGTTGGGGAAGTGAAGGACGGAGGAGGGGTGAGTTAGGAGGGGTGTGGTCTGGTCTGCCCAGGTGGGAGTGAGAAGGGGGGGGGGGGTGGGGGTGACGGGATGGAGGGGGAGGAGGGGGTAGACGTGAGGGGGGAATGGTAGACAATGGGAACCGTGTATTTGAGGGGGAAGCCAGACGGCCTTCCACTACATTACACTCACAGACTGACTGACAGAACCCTGTTGTTGGCGAAGGTGAAAGATAGGAGACGTGAGGATCTGTTCCGCCTCTGTCCTTGTTTTAATTACAGACCAGAGGGTGTCTGTGTTTGATATGGTTAAGAGGTGGACCACCAAGCGTGACCCACCTTCAACAAAACACTTGATGATGTAAATGTAAATTTTCCACCGACATTGATTTCTCCAAAGAATACACTGTGTGTGCAGATGCCGGCTCTCCTAATGAGATCGCAGCAAAGCGATTGCTTTCAGCGTTCGCATGTGGCGTGTATCCAACCTAATGAACGTTTCTTGTCTACAGTATCTTTGTCGAGCAAGACTGTCGACGACGTGAGAATTTTTTTCCCCTTCCAGATAAATTTTCCCGTAGAGCTTAATGAGAAGAATCACGTTATCTTTTACGGGTTATGAAGTGATATCCTCACTCAAAGCCGCTTTGATGACTCACTTCCTTCTTCTTCTCATTTAGCCAAACATGGTCTCCATAATAACGTGCAAATTAGATCTAAACAGAGTTACAGCTGAATCCTCAGAGAGAGACACCATGATGAAATGCTAAAATATTAGTGATGTTTATAGACCGCTTCAAGTTCAAGTTTCTTTAATAGTTGTCATACAGAAGTACAGAATACTTTTATACAAAATGCTTCTTACTGTTACGCTCCAGAGACTGTGCAAGACAAGATAAGTATGAAATAAAATAACATAGTATGTAAATTAGAAGTAAAAAAAAATGAGGTCACAGTGTTCAGTATAGACATATGTACAATGTTCGATGCAGAATAGACGTAACTGAGTTACCATATAATATACAATACTGTGCAATGTACTAATATACAATACTATAGTGCAAGGCAGAAATGGGATGAGGTGCAATTTAGGTACAATTTACAGTAGGTGTACGAGTTGTAGTGCAAATCCTTTATCAATAAATATAAAGTGTGTTTGTGTGATCTAAAGTGTGGAGAGTGGGTGCTGCAGTGTGTTGTTTGTTTAAGTGAGTGTGTGCGTGTGGGTGTGTGTGCTGTGTGCATTTGATGGTTGTTGATGGTTGTTGCATAGTGTTTATTGTTCGTTTAGCAGCCTGATGGCCTGGGGATAGAAGCTTCTTCTGAGTCTTTCTGTGCTCGCCTTAAGACTCCGGTATCGCTTGCCTGACCGCAGCAGTTCAAAGAGGCAGTTGTTCGGGTGGCTCGAGTCCTTAATAATTCTCTTAGCCTTCCCCCTCCACCGCTTGTTGTAAATGTTCTGGAGGGTGGGAAGCCCCCCTCCAATTGTGCGTTCGGCTGAACGTGTCACTCTTTGTAGTCTGCTACGGTCTTGTGCAGTGCTATTCCCAAACCAGGAGGTGATGTTACCAGTCAGGGTGCTCTCTATTGTACATGAGTAGAAGTTCCTAAGGATCTTCTGACTGACTTGGAACTTCCTTAGGCGCCTGAGGAAGTAGAGGCGTTGTCGTGCCTTCTTCACAACACTGTCAATGTGTGTGGTCCATGTCAAGTCCTCGGATATGTGGGCTCCGAGGTACTTGAAACTGTTCACTCTCTCAACCGGTGCCCCGTCGATGCTGAGGGGGCTGTAGTCCTTGACCCCCGACCTCCTGAAGTCCACAATCATCTCTTTTGTTTTGCTGACGTTCAGGGAGAGGCAGTTCTCCTGACACCACTGTGACAGATTTTCTACCTCTTCCAGGTAGGCCCTCTCGTCGTTGGCAGAGATCAGGCCCACCACTACTGTGTCATCAGCAAATTTGATGATTGTGTTGTTGTTCCGCTGTGCCACACAGTCATGTGTGTACAGGGAGTAGAGGAGGGGGCTCAGAACACAGCCCTGGGGGGCCCCTATGTTGAGCGTGATGGATGAGGAGGTGCAGTTGCCTGCTCTTACCACACTTAAGACTTTCTGACAAAAAAAAAAAAGAAAACGGTGCCAGAAAGCACCAAGGTTCAGAGGCTCCAGAGCGGAGCCGGAGCTTGAACCGGAGCCCTGCCGGTGTGAAAGCGCCCAGAGAGAGAGAAAGAGAGAAAGAGAGAGAGAGAAAGAAGAGAGGGAGAACGAGCTTCAGAAAGATGTGAGAAATTAAACTTCAAGAGCACACATACTGTAGTTATTTCGTCATCCTGTTTTCAACTCTTCCCTCCTTTCCTTTAAATGATTCATCTCGAATACGAGGCATGTGAGCGCAGGGCTCTGAAATAGCTCAGACAAGGGGGGCAACCGAGTTACCAAAACCCTGGTGAATGATTCATAGACTTCTGTAATAATAAACGGAAGGTGATGTATCGTAGGAGGCTTTCAAGGCAAGCGGTAGCAGCTCTTTAAGTGGCCCAGACAGTGAGAGACCGTCCTGAAGACACAGCAGCAGACAAAGTTCAGAGTTCAAGCGACTCCAAAGACGTGTTTATTTGATCAGTTCGGATAGAAACAGACCTTTTAGATATTTAGAGGCGGAATAATCCTCTGAGGTCTGGTAGAATCAATGACAGTCTACCTATTGATTCTAGAAAAGGTGTGGTGTTATGTTATTAATGATGTGTGCGTTAATACAACACAGAGTACAGGCCACCGTACTGACGCCACGGACAGGTACGCGAGGCAGAGTAGAGACTATAGGAGCGGAGAATAACAGACCTGTGTGGAGCTACGGAGCTAACAGAATAAAGACACCAACGATCAAATACAGAGGACTATACACGCGTATAAATTGTGGAATAACACGACACCGCCAACCCCTATAGGCCTGACGGGAGACAAGCCGAGACGGCTCGTGGTGGAAGACGTTTAGCGTGAATACCGGAGTATTCAGCCCCAGTGGCTCTGGAGTACAGTACCTGGTCCAACAACGCATTCATAGTAGTAGTAGTTTATTGTCACGTATAAAGTACAGGTACATTACAGTGCGATGCTTGGTTCATACACATACAGCTCATTATAGTAATATTCCACAATTATTACAGTTGGTAGTAATAATGGCACACATAAATTCACACCGACATGCGCATTTGTTGATACATGCAGGACTTGTCTTGAGACAGACGTATGTGTATCACCGCTGCCATGTTCACGGCGCGCGTGTCTCGCGCCTGTCTGTGTGTGTGTGTCTCCGTCCACGGCTGATTTAACTGCGTGTGTCTTCTCGTTAAGCCACACGTTGGAATGCAAATTAATTAGGCATCGGGATTAAAGAGCAACATGACGGAGGGCAGGCGCCCACGCTTTGGCTGTAGCATCAGCAGCTCAACTGGAAGAGGAAGGCCAGACCCTTCCCGTGCGCGCGCACGCACGCACGCACGCACGCACGCACGCACGCACGCACACACACACACACACACACACACACACACACACACACACACACACACACACACACACACACACACACACACACACACACACACACACACACACACACACACACACACACACACACACACACACACACACACACACACACACACACACACACACACACACACACACACACACGCACGCACACACGCACACACACACACACACACACACACACACACACACACACACACACACACGCACACACACACGCACACACACACACACCATCGCCACCACCAGCCTTCTTCATTACAGCAAATTGCACACGTCGTTCTGCGTTTATTATATATATATTTTTTAAACCCTTTCACTACCACACTACCAAATGGTTAACCCTTTCACTGCGACAATACAGAAGGTTAATCCTTTCACTATCACACTACCAAATGGTTAACCCTTTCACCGCGACAATACAGAAGGTTAATCCTTTCACTATCACACTACCAAATGGTTAACCCTTTCACCGCGACAATACAGAAGGTTAATCCTTTCACTACCAAATGGTTAACCCTTTCACCGCGACAATACAGAAGGTTAATCCTTTCACTACCACACTACAGACGGATAACCCTTTCACTACCACACTACAGAAGGTTAACCCTTTCACTACCACACTACAGAAGGTTAACCCTTTCACTACCACACTACAGCAGGTTAACCCTTCCACTACCACACTACAGAAGGTTAACCCTTCCACTACCACACTACAGAAGGTTAACCCTTCCACTACCACACTACAGGAGGTCACTACCGCACTACAGACGCCGGTAGTGAAAGGGTTAGCCAAACAATAGCAATGGGTGGATTATCTCCATGTCCAGATGTCTGCCTCCCTTCCTATAATATACTGTAGCAACACACGTTGAAAGCATCAACTCTGTGTCTCTGTGTGTGTGTGTGTGTGTGTGTGTGTGTGTGTGTGTGTGTGTGTGTGTGTGTGTGTGTGTGTGTGTGTGTGTGTGTGTGTGTGTGTGTGTGTGTGTGTGTGTGTGTGTGTGTGTGGAGAGAGCACGGTGGTCACTGAAGGTCCTTAGTGAACAGGAGGGAGGGCTGAGAGAGGCTCTCGCCGCGCTGCTCTGATGTCCGGCCAGGTACAATTATCATCACAGAGCCACACTGGAGCCACACTCCGCACCGTATCGCTGCCAATTAGAGCGGTGTGTGACGCGCGGCCCTCTCAGAGCCGTTTGCCACGGAGCCACGCCATCGCCCCCCCAGAGGACAGGGGACAGAGCCAAGCCATCGCCCAGGGGACAGGGGACAGGGCCATCGCCCAGAGGACAGCTGGGACAGACCAATCACAGGGCTCAGTGGAGACGACGTGTCTTTGATGCTATGCCATTGCCACTGGGGAAAATGCTATGAATATAATAACGTAGTGTTCTAAACACTGCAAGCCTTTTTATTTATTTTTATTTTTTATACCACAACCACAATCAGTCGAAAGCAAAAATCCTACAACAAGATGTGGAAGGAAACAACTCGAGGATTGACAGGAGGGAGGAGGAGCAGCAGAGAGAGAGAGAGAGAGAGAGAGAGAGAGAGAGAAGAGAGAGAGAGAGAGAGAGAGAGAGAGAGAGAGAGAGAGAGAGAGAGAGAGAGAGAGAGAGAGAGAGAGAGAGAGAGAGAGAGAGAGAGAGAGAGAGAGAGCAATACGGGAACGAATCCCATCAATTAAGAGAGCGTGTAACGTCTCTTCTCATCGGGTCCCTTTTGACGTCTCGCCCCCCGGGTGTCCGGCGGCGTTTCCCCCGCGACTGGTTGACAAGCCGGCGGCCTGGCAGTCGTGAGACCCTCAGCGATAAGAGCGGTGGCCCACTTCCTACTTCCTCTTTGCTCGGCCGGGGCCTCTCACCTCGCGTCCTGCATGCCCCGCTCCTCCTCTCGACTCCGGCGACCGTGTCAGAGCGAGTCATGATAGTGGAAGTCCACATTACGCTGCGCATGGACGCTCTCGCCCCCGTGCAGCAGGGGCAGGCGGGCGCCAACGCGACGCGGGCCGGGACACGCAGCACAGACAAGCGCGGAGGTGACGACAAAATGCTCTTTGACAGCGCGCCGGAGCGCTCTGCGGAGAGGTGACAGCGAGGCCCGTGTCAGGTTTGTCGGCGTGGCACGAAGGGTGGCGTCAGATCCACGGCGTCTCTTCAAGATTCAAGATTGTTTATTGTCATGTGCGCAGTTAAACAGACAGTTTGCCGTACAATGAAAATCTTACTTTGCTAGTCCGCCCTTCACACAAAATCACACAATACTTAAAGGAACATGCCAACTATTGGGGAAATTAGCTTATTTGCCATCTACCATGGAGTTAGACCAGCAGATACACACCATTTTCTTCTCTGTGCATGCATTAGGCTTAGGGAACAGCCGCACCGTTAGCCTAGCTTAGCGTCATTCGCTGGAAGTAGGTGTGCCAGTGTAGCCTAGTTCCCAACAGTCACGAAAAACTCCAAATACAACTCCGAAACGTTCCTGTAAACATGTTGTGACCTGTGTCTTTACCATGTGGAGAAATAAAATAAAGATAATTTGACATTTTAGTTTTCTAAGCAGATATATACTCTGAATATTTTCTTTTGCCGAACCACTGCTGCCTGGGCGCAGTGATTTGGTTGTGTTGTGAAAAACAGGGCGTTTGAGGTGATGAAATCATGCGTGTGTTACTTGCTAGTGTTTGCGTGTTCCTTTAAAAAAATATATATATATTACAATTTAAATACAAGCAAGTGCTAAAAAAAAGAAGATAAGAATAGATATATAAAAAAGAAAAAGGGTATAGATATATACAGGGCACAGTGAGTAACATTGCACGTTCAGATTCACAGTGTTTACAATATAAATATGGAGGTGACAATGGGTCACAGCAGCAGTTAAAAGTGTCTTTGACCCATTGTCACCTCCATATAAATATTGTAAACAATGTGAATCGGAAACGTGCAATGGTGGTACAGAACAACTCAAGGTTGTACACATTCTACTAACTATTGTTCTCTATTCTACTGTATCTCTGTCTGTGTATTCTGTCCTTTTGTGAGGCTTTCGGGCAACGCCAGCCTCTCAAATAGCAACGGTCGTCCTCCAAGTCCCTATAAGCATGGATTTGCTTAATAAAAAAAAAAGAAAAACACAAGAATAGCTCAGTCTCTTCTCCATGTCCACAGTGGCGTGGCGCTGCGGCCGCCGCGTCGGATTTTTACGCTATACGTCATTTGTTAAAGTCAATTCAAATGCAATTAGGGATAAGAAAAGAAAAAATATAAATTATATATGCACTCAAGCCCTTTGTCAGCACACTGAGGCGTGTTAGTCTGCCAGAATCAATAGGAAATAGATGCCAACTCCAGGATGAGAGTAAAACAACACCACAGCTCAGCAGAACTGATTGCACAGTGCATTTCCATTCAATAAATAAAGATGTAATGTATTGCAGCTCGCTTCGTTTCAACAGTTGTGCAAAATTGGACTCCGAAAATTATATTCCTTATGGAATCCTGTTGGTTTCCAGATCAATACATCAGAAGAACGCGGCTCCTGGTAGACGAATACAGAGACACACTCAGCAGACTTCGAGTTGATGACTGAGATACAGAGGGAACTTAGAACAGCTGCCGATGTTGACCGAGAGCGACCAACAGTGAAATTGGTTCTCTTTATTTGTACAGTAAATACATGGAATTTCTATTTTTAATCAAACAATGGATGTGGAATGCTGAATGATGAACGGAACCATATCGAAGTGGAAATGGAAATTATTCTGGGTGTTTTCTGGCGAGGGGAAAGCATTAGGGCAAATTCATTATTCATTCAATTAAAAGATTCATGTTTATTCATGTACTAGATGCAATAACGCACAAAAAAAATTACGAGAAGCGCCGGTTGATGAAAGGAGCTGTACATTCAGCTGCATTTAGACATTTTAAAGACCAGCATTCGGGCTAATAACCAGTTTAAACACGGAGTCTCTTTTCTTCAATAGGGTTTTCTATAAAACGGCTGTGAAATAAATGGTCACGATAGATTTTAGGGCTAACAAAATTATGTGGTTCCAGTTTGGAGGTCTTCACTCGGTAAAGAATTGCACGTTAACATATCAAAAGCACTGAGGAGGGAAATAATCAAATATGCTGAAAGGAAGCAGCTCGCTTGGACTATTAAACATAATACTTACATTTCATACCATTCATGTTGCAAGATTGTATGGTTAAAAAAATGCGGGGCCTTGTCTCTTTAATTCAGATATTCTATATAGCGCTAAAAATCAAGCTAAATTATAATGCTTTGGCGGTAATACTGATCATATAACCGACCATACAGGCCCTCATCTGCCCCTTTATTTTTATATTCAGATCAAATTGTATTGCCGTATGTCTTTCTACTATTACCCTGTCCATACCCTATACCTCCCATCCCCCCTCCCCCATGCTGCTATGATGCCTGAATTTCCCCAAGGCGATCAATACAGGAATATCTTATCTTGTCGTATCTTATCTGGTGGTAATAATACAAAGATCTGCAGAGTATCTCAAATGGAGTCAGCAGCCCTCTAGTAATGTCAACTGGTCACAACAAACGTCATATACAAATAAAGGGGTTTATGGACCACAAGTGACCATGGCAGGGGGCGACAGTGGCTCGGGAGGTAGTAGAGCAGTCGTCTGGTAATCCGGAGGTTCCCGGTGCGATTTCCGCTCCTCCCGGGCAGCGTGTCGAAGTGTCCTTGAGCAAGGCACTTAACCCCTAATTGCTCCCGATGAGCAGGTCGGCACCTTGCAGGGTTGCCTCCACCGTCGGTGTGTGTGAATGTGCGAGTGAATGTGCGAGTAAAATGTGAGGAACAAATTGTAAAGAGCTTTGGATAAAAGTGCTATATAAAGGCACCATTTATTTGATTTTATTTGAGTGACCCTTTATTACCTATAGCTGAAGTTTGTTTGGAAGCACTTACGGACTCTATAATAAAAGACCACAGCAGCTCCACCTAATCACATTTCCACACCACGTTTTCATACAGAGACAAACATGCTCAGCATCAAACCGCCTGCGCTGTCGCTTCGTAACAAGCCTCTGATCAGAAATATGAACTTAATGAGTTTACAGAGAGGAATAACTGAGACCCAAATATCCAATAGCCACTTACTGCCTATTTGCCACAGAGTAAAGGAGGGAATGAGACGGGATTGATTGGCCTGGTTATAGGTGTGTGAGCCACTCTCTCCTTCATCATCACCAGAGGTCTGATCGCTGAGAGAGAGAGAGAGAGAGAAAGACAGAGAGGAAGACTGAGATAGAAAGAAAGAAAGAAAGAAAGAAAGAAAGGAAGGAATAAAGAAAGAAAGAAAGAAAGAAAGAAAGAAAGAAAGAAAGAAAGAAAGAAAGAAAGAAAGAAAGAAAGAAAGAAAGAAAGAAAGAAAGAAAGAAAGAAAGAAAGAAAGAAAGAAAGAAAGAAAGAGAGGCGGACAGGCAGACAGAGAGATAGAGAGACATACAGACAGACAGCCAGACAGAGAGAGAGAGAGAGAGAGAGAGAGAGAGAGAGAGAGAGAGAGATAGAGAGAGAAAGAGAGAGATAGAGGCATAGAGAGAGAGAGAGGCAGGCAGACAGAGAGAGTAGCAGGCAGACAGACAGAGAGAGAGAGACAGACACAGAGACAGACAGAGACAGACACAGAGAGAGAGACAGAGACAGACAGAGAGAGAGAGAGACAGAGACAGACACAGAGAGAGAGACAGAGACATACAGAGAGAGAGAGAGACAGAGACAGACACAGAGAGAGAGACAGAGACAGAGACAGACACAGAGAGAGAGAGAGAGAGAGACATAGACAGGCAGACAGAGAGAGAGAGAGAGACAGAGACAGACACAGAGAGAGAGATAGAGAGACAGAGACAGGCAGACAGAGAGAGAGTAGCAGGCAGACAGAGAGAAAGACAGAGAGAGGGGGGGCAGGCGACAGAGAGAGAGAGAGAGAGGCAGGTGACCCTGTGTGATGAATGAGTGAGACAGAGATGAGATTAGGAGGCTCGGCTGAATGAATGAGCAGATTAATGAGGTGAGGAGACACAACAGGAGCCGCTGCTGCTTCTGAGAATAGTGAGGCTCGCTCGCCTCCGCTTACGACCCGCTGTCACCACTACTGTCATTAACTCTGGGCGTGATTCTCACGATAGCAAAAAAAGAGGCGATATGACTGTGGATCATGTTCATATTTGACGCTATAGTCAAGTCAAGTCAAGTCAAGAGTTTTATTTGTCACGGCATACGAGTATACAATGAAATGCGGGTGGTCTTGCCCGCAACGATGTGCACAATACAATAGTAATAACATATAATAGAATCCAATAGAACGACATTGTGCAATAAAACAAGTAAACAGAGTAGGGCATATCGGTATCTGTACATGAGTTATTTACAGAGCATGGTAGGACATGCTAGGTCCTGCGGTAGTGCGATACACTGTTAGCTACGGATGAGGCACTGGGTCTTTATGTACGTGCTATTATTATACAGTTTCAAGTTATACTGTACTATTCTTAAAGTGACCTTTCCTTAGTGGCCATAAGTGTGGCCCGCTAGCTAACTAGTGCCGTATTCTTCTTCATGAGGTGTCACGATCTCTAGCCCGCGGCGGAGTCGGCGACCCCTTGCACATCTGTTGAAGAGCTGGAACACTGGAATTAGCCCGGTGGAGGAGGGCAGAGCAGGTACGCTGCTATCGCTCTCTCTCTCCGCCACTAATTGAGTCTCCACTTCAACCGCTAATTGCAAAGAATGTGAATATATGCAGCGAAATACCTCCGCGCGCCCGTGGCACTGACAGATTTGACTAAACTGAGAAAGAGTAATGCTAAAAATAATTCCTGTCTAATTATTTTATTTTAGTTTGTTTTGTAAGTACACGATACATATATACAGATGGTTTCAGTTACATCTTCATTAAAAACATTTCTGAAGTAATTTTTTATTTTTTTGGAAAGTTTACATTTTCAATGTTAGTTTTATTTAACCATAATAACCTTAGTGGGGGGATGGAACCCATCAACGTGGCAGTGTGTTAGTGCCAGCTCTCTACCCACACACACACACACACACACACACACACACACACACACACACACACACACACACACACACACACACACACACACACACACACACACACACACACACACACACACACACACACACACACACACACACACACACACACACACACACACACACACACACACACACACACACACACACACACGCCTATATGAATGCCTGTCTTGATCTCAGTATCAAGACCCCTGGATAACCACGGTGCAAATTGAAGTAGTTTAAAAATGTTTTAAAAATAAATAAACGTTTAGGTCAAGCGCATGATTTATTCACGAGGTCACCGGACTGTGGGAGTAGCAATTTCCCCTCACGCTTTGGGATTTCCAAAGATTCAGACCCGGTCTAAAAATAAAGAAAGAAAGAAAGAAAAGTGCCGTTTCTAAGAATAGTGGCGCTAGCCTCCAGTCACGGCCCGCTGTGACTCCTGTCATTAACACTCCCGCGGTGTGACTCTCACGATAGCGAAAGGTGCGACGTGACTGTTGATTACGTCAGACTCTGATGCCAGGCTGCTACACACTGCTGGCCAGTATGACTTATTACTACCATAGTGTCTTCATACCTGCATCACTGTACAATATTAATACTACAACTCTGTACATACATCTGATTAGCACTATTACTACTCAGTAGTACTCATTTATATATTTTATACCCAGTATAATCCCCTTTACATTGTATCTCTGGTTGGATGACCAGATTTATTATTATTTTATTTCCGTTGTACAGTACTGTACTTGTGCTGTATAATGACAATACATTTTAATCTAATCTAATCTAATATTATTATGATATTACTATATATCGTGATCAGAGCCGCTAGGTGAAATGGACCAGGGATCCTACTCTAACTAACTATAGTGATGTATTCACGACTCCTCCCCTCCCCTCCCCTCCACCCAGACCCCCCACCCAGACACACACCCCCCACCCCCCCATAGCGTATCTGTAACCCTGTCACCTCCGCTAAAGCGCTGGAACAACACCGAGACGGCGGCGCGGGGCAGAGCAGGTGGGGGCTCGGTCTCTCTTCACTCCTTTAATTGAGGAGGATGTGAGTCAGTGATTAATGTGGTCCCAGGGCTCCTCTCGGCTCCGCTGCTCTCTGCTTATGGCAGCTGGTTAAAGAGAGAGGAGCCAGAGAGCCTGTTGGTTGCTAATTGACCTAGCTCAAGTCCCGCCCCCTTTTCTCAATCAGAGAGGAGATAGGTCAATCGCCCCGCTAATATACCGTATGTCATGTAGTAGTGGGACACTGGCTTTTCTTTTCATTAGTGACAGTTAACATATAGTTTTGATTAAAGACTTATATTTTGACTACTTATATGTAGATATGTGCAATACGTCTGGCATATATGTGTACAGTTTGACCTACTGCTCATTTCCTATTGCAATGAAAAAACTTCAATAAACAAAGTTGAATGTTCAATTCAGCTCATTATGTGAGATTGTGCACCTGAAAGGGTTAATGGCGTAATCCCTCCCCCTTAATTGGCTGATATCAATCCTTGTCTCCGGAGCCTTTCAGCCATTGTGTAGTGTGATGTGTAGTCTGGTGCCATTGAGCCCGCGTAGCCCAAGGTTGCGTGCTACACAGTGGTGGTGAAAGAGGCAATTTACACCCTACATTGTATAGTGTCTAGAAAAATGCTACATAAATGCAATGATCCTTCATTCATACATACATGATATCAGAATGTCCTGCATAATATCACCATGTGAAAAAAAAGTGCTTTGTGCTGCTACCTACCTACCTACGTTTTAAAGTGCTCATTGCTTTGTGCTGCTACTGTACCTACCTACGTTTTAAAGTGCTCATTGCTTTGTGCTGCTACCTACCTACGTTTTAAAGTGCTCATTGCTTTGTGCTGCTACCTACAGTACCTACTTGTTAAAGTGCTCATTGGCTAATGCTTTCTCTACACAAGCTACAAGTGCTTGTGCGTCAGAGTTCAAGTAGGGCTGGGCGATTAATCGATTAATTCGAATGAATGATTTACACCCCTTCCTGACAGGCAGCGACGCGAGCGAGCGTGATTGCGAAAATGATTAAAATGTATTAGTTTCAATCAGACTATCCTGATCTGCCGCGAGCGACAGCGAACTGAGCGGCGATGTCGTTCCCCCCTCAAATATTCGCTCGCTGTGTCTCTAGTTGAGCGATTATGCGTCCGAGTCCCGCCCCTAAACACTTTTTATTGGTCGAGAATCGCAGGCTGCTTTGCCCCCTGTTCCAGGTAACACACACACAGACACACTCGGACACGCGCTGCGTCATATCAGGACAGTGTCGCACGCGATTTCGTCTCCAGTTCGCTCGCTCGCTCGCTGCCTGTCAGGAACCGGTGTTAGGAAGATTTTTAAAAAGTAAAATCGATTTTCAAAAAAAATTATGATTTACTTTTTCTTTTTTTAAGAGTCACCTTTTATTTTACAAAAAGTGATGTTTGGTGAAAGTTAGATTTGCACTTTATTAATCCCAATAGGGAAATTCATTCTTGTTTGATGATCAAGAGGCACCTTTTATTTGTTTTAAGTGAAGTTTGGTGAAAAAGCAAGTTATTGCACTATTAATCCCAATAGGGACATTCATTCACCATTATTATATTTTTTTTTGTGAAGATTGGTGAAAGTTAGGTTTGCACTTCAATCAAAATAGGGAAATTCATCTTGGTTTGATAATTATTTTGTGTCAAATAAAAACAAAGCTTATTTGAATGATTTCCTTGGCGTTTCTAGTTTTTAAGAGAAAAAAATTGATTATTAAAATCGTAAATCGGATGCGGTATGAATTCTTTTTATTTTTAGACCATATCGCCCAGCCCTAAGTTCAAGTATCAAACAGTCTGACAGAGTTCAAGTATCAAACAGCCTGACAGAGTTCAAGTACCAAACAGTCTGACAGAGTTAAAGTACCAAACAGCCTGACAGAGTTCAAGTACCAAACAGCCTGACAGAGTTCAAGTACCAAACAGCCTGACAGAGTTAAAGTACCAAACAGCCTGACAGAGTTCAAGTACCAAACAGTCTGACAGAGTTAAAGTACCAAACAGCCTGACAGAGTTCAAGTACCAAACAGCCTGACAGAGTTCAAGTTTCAAGTTTCAAGTTTCTTTAATAGTTGTCATACAGAAGTACAGAATACTTTTGTACAAAATGCTTCTTACTGTTGCGCTCCAGAGACTGTGCATGACAAGATAAGTATGAAATAAAAACATAGTAAAAATTAGAAGTAAAAAAAGAGGTCACAGTGTTCAGTTTAGACATATGTACAATGTTCGTAGACGTAGTTACCATACAATATACAATACTGTGCAGTGTACTAATATACAATACTATATAGTGCAAGGCATAAATGGACGAGGTGCAGTTTAGGTACAATTCACAGTAGGTGTACGAGTTGTAGTGCAAATCCTTTATCAATAAATATAAAGTGTAAGTGTGTTTGTGTGATCTAAAGTGTGGAGAGTGGGTGCTGCAGTGTGTTGTTTGTTTGAGTGAGTGTGTGCTTGTGGGTGTGTGTGCTGTGTGCATTTGATGGTTGTTGCATAGTGATTATTGTTCGTTTAGCGATTATTGTTCGTTTAGCAGCCTGATGGCCTGGGGATAGAAGCTCCTTCTGAGTCTTTCTGTGCTCGCCATAAGACTCCGGTATCGCTTGCCTGACGGCAGCAGTTCAAAGAGGCAGTTGTTCGGGTGGCTCGAGTCCTTAATAATTCTCTTAGCCTTCCCCTTGCACCGCTTGTTGTAAATGTTCTGGAGGGTGGGAAGCCCCCCTCTAATTGTGCGTTCGGCTGAACGTGTCACTCTTTGTAGTCTGCTACGGTCTTGTGCAGTGCTATTCCCAAACCAGGAGGTGATGTTGCCGGTCAGGATGCTCTCTATTGTACATGAGTAGAAGTTCCTAAGGATCTTCTGACTGACTTGGAACTTCCTTAGGCGCCTGAGGAAGTAGAGGCGTTGTCGTGCCTTCTTCACAACACTGTCAATGTGTGTGGTCCATGTCAAGTCCTCGGATATGTGGGCTCCGAGGTACTTGAAACTGTTCACTCTCTCAACTGGTGCCCTGTCGATGCTGAGGGGGCTGTAGTCCTTGACCCCCGACCTCCTGAAGTCCACAATCATCTCTTTTGTTTTGCTGACGTTCAGGGAGAGGCAGTTCTCCTGACACCACTGTGACAGGTTCTCTACCTCTTCCAGGTAGGCCCTTTCGTCGTTGGCAGAGATCAGGCCCACCACTACTGTGTCATCAGCAAATTTGATGATGGTGTTGTTGTTCCGCTGTGCTACGCAGTCATGTGTGTACAGGGAGTAGAGGAGGGGGCTCAGAACACAGCCCTGGGGGGCCCCTATGTTGAGCGTGATGGATGAGGAGGTGCAGTTGCCGGCTCTTACCACCTGGGGTCTCATTGGCTAATGCTACAAACAGCCTGACAGAGTTCAAGTATCAAACAGCCTGACAGAGTTAAAGTACCAAACAGCCTGACAGAGTTCAAGTACCAAACAGCCTGACAGAGTTAAAGTATCAAACAGCCTGACATAGTTAAAGTACCAAACAGCCTGACAGAGTTAAAGTACCAAACAGCCTGACAGAGTTCAAGTACCAAACAGCCTGACAGAGTTAAAGTACTAAACAGCCTGACAGAGTTAAAGTACCAAACAGCCTGACAGGACATGGCTGTTCCTGCAGTGAGACATCCTACACCTACAGTAAGTCTCAGGTGTCCCCTTCCCGGGGGGGAGGGGTTTGAGGAGGGAGCTAATGGGGTGAGATGGGTCGACGAACGCCTTCTGCGCCCTTGCGTCTGATACGTGTGGCATATGTGGAGGAGATGGAGGGAAGGTCACAGCCAATGAACTTAAGACACTACTGTACGTGCGCACCACTCGTCCCCACTATCCCCTCTCAAGGACAGCTGTGTTGCCAGGCTGCTCCACTGGGACTGAGAGGCGGAGGCTTTCTGGAATGTCCTGCAAGGGACGTCAGTGACATTTTCTCGCTCTATTGACCATGTAGTTCAACTTTGAACTCTGTTGCCTATACTCAACTTATATACTGCTTTCACTGTCTACAACAGCAATACACTGTAATCATAACTACTGTACCTACCTCATACTATAGTCTACCCATATAACTCTGTATGGTAATATGTACAATAGTGCTGTATATACCGTATATATGCATTTATATATTCATATCTGGCTGAATATACCTGCATATAATCCTTTTTACATGTCTGTAAATACTATATCTACTGTATATATATCTTACCTACTCTTACTAGTTGTGCTGTTGGCCAGTATGACTTACTACCATAGTGTCTTTATACTTTACACATGTAAATACTACAACTCTGTACATACATCTGATTAGCACCCAGTAGTACTAATTTATATATTTTATACCCAGTTTAATCACCTGTACATTATATACTACTATTGCACTTTACTGTTACATTTGCACTCTGGTTGGATGTTAAACTTATTTTTGTACTGTACTTGACAATGTATAATTTATAATTAGTGATGCACGATATATATCGGCCGCCGATATAGCAGTTTTTTTTTTACACATCTGTATCGGTCCGATATCATGTTTTGGCCATAAATAGTTTCAAACTATTGTGAAAATAAGTTACAAAAGTAAAAAGATAATGCGTTTTGGAAAATAGCTCTTTATTTGATGATCATAAAAAAAGTGTTTTCTATACAGAGATATCGACATCGGTAAATATCGGTATCGGCCAGAACAGCAATATTAATATCGGTTATCGGTATCGGCCTCAATTTTCACATCGGTGCATCACTATGTATAACGACAATACATTTGACTCTAATATAATCTAATATTAGATCTAACCTATCTATCTACCTGGAGTGGCACCTGAAGCGGCGCCACATGCTCAAGTACGTTGCAACCTTATCTTCTTGTAGCGGCAGCGCGTGTCGCCTCACAAACCACAGCTCGCAGGTGACAGCAGGGAGCAGGACGACCGGCCGCCTCCATCACAGAAAGCGTGCGCCCCGACGGAGCGTTAGCACTGCGCGGCATGAATGGTAAATGGACTGCATCTATATCCAAAGCGCTCACTCACACACCGACGGCAGAGGCGAGCAGTTGAGGGTTAAGTGTCTTGCTCAAGGACACTTCGACACGCAAGCCGGGAGGAGCTGGAATCGAACCGGGAACCTTCCCCGATTGCCAGACGACCGCTCTACCTCTTGAGCTACTGTCACCCCCCCATCCCCTGGAGAAATCTTGATGGAACAAAAAAAACTTGTATTACATTTCCAGGTCTATTTTCAGGGTTAGATGCTTTTTCTATTCATAAGGAAACGTGTGATTAATCCATGTAGTCTGGCCGTCCTATTGGACATACTGTACATCCTATGAGCTGGAAATCACCATCATCAGGCACGTAAAACACGATAAGTAATATTCCTATTATCTCTCTCACACACACACACACATACACACACATAAATTCTATGAGCTGGAAATCACCATCATCAAGCGTGTAAAACATGATAAGTAATATTCCTATTATCTCTCACCCACAACCCCACCCACCCACCCACACACACCCCCACCCATCCACACACACACACACACACACACACACACACACACACACACACACACACACACACACACACACACACACACACACACACACACACACACACACACACACACACACACACACACACACACACACACACACACACACACACACACACACACACACCCACACACACACACACACACACACACACCCACACCCACACACACACACACAGTCTCCAGCGCAGAGCATCTTGAACGTCTAACACCGTATTGCTTCAGTGGCCACCATCCTTTAAGAAGCTACTTGGAGTCGTCACACAAGACTGATATGTTTACCGCTTAGCGAGCGAGGCCCCCGAAGGCGAAGCTGCTTCCTGTCAGAGCGCCGCGTCCCGCTATACGCTGCCGGTGTAACGCGTCCATCTCTCACTCAGAACCAGCCAGCGCCACCCGACCACCGCGGGGGGGGGGGGGGGGGGGGGACCTTATATCCCCAGTCACAGCGAGCGCGGATCCCTGGTCCATTTCACCCAGCGGCTCCGCCAGGGCCGAGCGACAGGGAGAAGGGTTTCTCTGATCACGATATATATATAGTAGTATCATAATAATATGAGATTAGATGCAAATGTATCGTTGTTATACGGCACAACGAAAATAAGTTTGGCATCCAACCAGGTGATTAAACTGGATATAAAAGATATACATTAGTACTACGGAGTATAGTACTATAATAATCAGATGTATGTACAGAGTTGTATTATTAATATGTACAGTGATATAGGTATAAAGACACTATGGTAGTAACTAGTAAGTCATACTGGCCAGCAGTGTAACTAGTAAGAGTATAGGATATGTACAGATAGATATATTATCTACAGATATGTAAAAATGATTATAGGGTTTTCAATTAACATGATCTTTTCTTCCCCGCAAGAAAACCCTTGTGAGAAATCTGACTTAATATTACATTTATTTTATCATTAATTTCAACAGCAAAACGATGTATCACAATTCACAAAATCCCCAGCAATCCCACAGTATGCTAACACAGATTGAGGATATTGATGATGTACAAACAAACTCCAGTTGGTACCGAATGTGTATTGGCTGGTGTGAGGTGTTTCAGAGAGACTGGGGGGGGGGTCCTGGTTGTACTGGCCTGCCTACAGCCTCCTGTGTGTCCTGGTTGTACTGGCCTCCCTACAGCCCCCTGTGTGTCCTGGTTGTACTGCCTGCCTACAGCCTCCTGTGTGTCCTGGTTGTACTGGCCTCCCTACAGCCCCCTGTGTGTCCTGGTTGTACTGCCTGCCTACAGCCTCCTGTGTGTCCTGGTTGTACTGGCCTCCCTACAGCCCCCTGTGTGTCCTGGTTGTACTGCCTGCCTACAGCCTCCTGTGTGTCCTGGTTGTACTGGCCTCCCTACAGCCCCCTGTGTGTCCTGGTTGTACTGCCTGCCTACAGCCTCCTGTGTGTCCTGGTTGTACTGCCTGCCTACAGCCTCCTGTGTGTCCTGGTTGTACTGGCCTGTGTGTCCTGGTTGTACTGGCCTGTGTGTCCTGGTTGTACTGGCCTGTGTGTCCTGGTTGTACTGGCCTGTGTGTCCTGGTTGTACTGGCCTGTGTGTCCT
>NC_140168.1:26595473-26602973 GCF_963971535.1 Notolepis coatsorum | reverse complement strand
ATAGATACAAATACATAATATATGTATGTATATGTATAATATGCATATAATATATAATATACATAATATAAAAAAAGTACAAACACAAGATAGTCCAGTGATGAGAGTCCAGTGACAGTTGTGACAGTGATAGTTCTGGCAGCAGATCCGGCCGCCCCAAGCCCTTTGTTGTAGAGCCTGATGGCTGCCGGTATAAAGGACCGGCCCAGGCGGTTTGTGGTGTGTCGATGGGGGGGGGGTTGAGTCTTAGGCTGAACGTGCTCTTCATTCTGGCCAGCTCCTCATAGAGGGGGTGAGAGAGGTTCTCCAGGATGGCTTCTAGCTTTTTCCTCATCCTCCTCTCAGCCACCACCTCTAGGTTATCCAGCTCACCACCCACTACTGAGATAGCCTTCTTCACCAGCTTGTTCAGCTTGCTGGAGTCCCCCTGGGGGTGTTTATGTTCATTGAGACAGGGATGTCGATCGCCTTCATAGCAGAGGGGTTTTTACAAGTGTACAAAGTATACACTTACAAGTGTACTGTATTTTTTAGGGCATTTCTGCTGAAGCCAGGACGTTGTGACTATATGGTATGTGTCCTATCATGGCGAGCCACCAGGACACCACGCGGCACGGTGGCGTAGTGGTAACACTGTCGCCTCACAGCAAGAAGGTCCAGGGTTCGATTCCCGCTTGGGGACCAGGTTTCCGCGATGCCAGGTACTCAGGTGGGGTATCTCCCGGGCCTTGCTGTGTGGAGTTTGCATGTTCTCCCCGTGCTCGCAAGGGTTTCCCCCCCGATAAGATTAAACCCAATGGAAAAACATGCACAACAACAGATCGCTAACGCTGTCGCGTCCGTGACGAAGACGGGCAGGAGCACTTGGATGGTCCCCGGCCGTGGCTCATGCCACAGCCCTCGTCTGCTCCCGGCTGCCCTTGGGGGGGGAAGGACGACGGGATGGGTTAAGCGCAGAGGAGTATCGCATCGGCGATCCTAAAAAGACAATGCATGCGTGTGTGTTCCGGTGTGTGCAAACTAACCACTGTGTGTGCCGCTAAAACATTGAGTGTCGTTGCATGCCGAATAAAGACCTCTGCGACAGGTCCTTTATTATAATATATAATATATTATTATATACTGTAAGTGTTGTGTTTTTACTGTACTACACAATAACACCTATTTTGAACTTCTTAAAACTCGGACAATAACACCCCTGACAAACACCACCCCTATAACAAAAAATAAACAAAACATACTGAAACTAATAAAAAAACAAAACTAAAACTAGTGAACCCATGGAAACAAACTGAAACAAAATGTACTTCAAAAATGTTCATTAAAAATGAAATAATAATAATAATAATAATAATAATAATAATAATAATAATAATAATAATAATAATAATAATAATAATAATAATAATAATAATAATAATAATAATAATAATTAATAATAATTAATAATAATAATAATAATAATAATACATGAAAAACACCAAACTATAATAACCCTGCTAAGCAGAGGGACGGAGGAGGACAGACCGTCTGACCGGCACCCTCCTCTCCAGGCTGTGTGGGCGTGTAAAACTAACGTTATTCCAGACGTTCAGGGCCGGACACTGCGAGAAGACGGAGCATGAGAAGACGGTTTTTATTAAGTCTCTAGTTGAGAGATTAAGAACCGTAATTCAGCCGCAGGACAGCCGCGACCGGACTAATGCGCCGAACCCACGGCATAACGAGCAGCACAAATCGGGGGGCACGGGCGGCGCAGGACGGGGACGGGGGGGGGGGGGGCAGCGACGGTAACAGGTGTGGCGGCCCGACCCCAGTCCCAGTCGTCACAGAGGAGTACAGTGGCGGCCACACACCCCCCCCCTTCCCCTCCCTCCACGGTCCATTTGCCTCCTTGCTCGAGGTACAACATGAATGGCAAAGGGTCTAATTAGCGGCGACGCGGGGCACCTCCGCGGGTTGGCAGACTGCCTCGTCTCTCGCGCACGGAAAAGGGAGGCTGAAGAAGCAGCCTTTATGGCTGGGAGCCGGGAGTCACTCAGTCAGAGCTGGGTGCTTCTGCAGGGCTCATTACTGTCTGATGGTGTGATATTACTGCAGTGTGTCTGCTAAGATCACTCTGCTCCCTCCTCCTCCCTCCCTCTACGCCTCCCTCCCTCCCTCCCTCCCTCCCTCCCTCCCTCCTTCCCTCCCTCCCTCCCTCCCTCCCTCCCTCCCTCCCTCCCTCCCTCCCTCCCTCCCAGCCATGGCTGTTCAGCAGTTCACCAGCAGGTACTTGTGGTGGGGTCCCAGTCAGACAAACGCAACGCCTTCTGATTTGCTGCTGCATCTGACTGGAACACCCTTAAACTCACTGCCCTCACATCGCTCACTGCTTTTAAACAAAAATCTGCAACAGATCTTAACCGACTGTTGCACCTGCTGACTGCCTCCCAATCGCACGCATAGCCCTCAGACTCTTCTCTCCTCCCCCTCACCTACCTCCCTCCTTCTCCCCCTTTCTTCTCTCTCTCTCCCTCTGGTTCTCACTCTCCCTTTCTCCCTCTCTCCCTTTCCTTCTCTCTCCCTTATTTATTGTTGTCCTTGTATACTATTGCTACTGTAATTTTTATTTGATTTACTTGTATGCATGTACATAACCTTGTTTTTGTTACAGCCTTCTCCACCCCCCCCCCCCCCCCCTTCCCTCAAAAGGCATTTGCTTTTTGGACAGGCTGCTTTTGTATCTAAGCATTTGTTCTTAATTGCTTGCCTGGGTAAATAAAGGTTATAAAAACAATACCGGGCAGCCCGACCTTAAACCACAGCTCTACTGGCACTGTGAATGACTCGGATTAAAGCGTCGGGACCAGGGAGCGAAATTTACTTTTTGACTCACCGGCCAGTGGCGGGTAGATGGGAAGAGTCTACCCGCCAAGCATATTTCTTACCTGCCAAAATCTTTTTGATTAAAAAAAATATATATATATATTTTATATAAAAGATTTTTTTTAAATAAAATATATATTATATAATCATACTTGTAGTTGTATTATCTGCGAGACATCGCCACCACGCAATAAGTCAAAATGCTTGCTATCTGCAAACAGCTCCACTGTCTGTGTGTATACTTGAGTAGCCTCCAGCTCCAGCAAGGATTCTCCGGCCCTGCAGCTAGACCCTATATTCAGCTAGACCCTACATTCAGCATGCAAGGATTCTCCGGCCCTGCAGCTAGACCCTATATTCAGCTAGACCCTACATTCAGCATGCAAGGATTCTCCGGCGATGCAGCTGGACCCTATTTATAACGTTACCGTTCTTTTGTCAAATCACATTCAACATGCCCTCAGCTAGAATACGCATTCAATCAATGTTATAAGACATTGATATCAGGAGCTATCTGTAGCTACTGCTAGCCCGGTAGATAACGTTAAGACAATTTAGTTTACTGGGACAGATGGATCATCTAACGTGAGCTAGCTAAGCTAGCTAACGAGGGAACGGAGGTATTATGCACTCGAGTAGACTATTGCTGGAGCATTTGTTGATATCAGCAGCTATCAGTAGCTAGCCAGCTAGATACCGTTAGACAATGCCTCGTCATGTATTAAACTAAAAGTGAATAGTTGACTGGGTCATTGTTTAAACAGTAACGTTAGCTCGTGGAGGTCCGATATAGACTAGAGCAGACGGAAGTAAACAAGCCAAATGGGAGCTTCCGATTGGTCATTTGCTTTTTTTTCTCATGAAACCAGTCACGTCACTCTACTGTGATTGGACCGTTGACTTGAGTGCAATGTGGGACTTGTAGTTTTTTAACGATCTCGCGGCGGAGAAAAAAAGACGAGCGGCTATAATCTGTACTCGCACAAGAGTATCGTTATGAACTACACGTCTACACGCCACACAGCGGGCAGCCCTCTAAGTGTCAGCGCCAAAGGTAAAAACAGACCGCCCCTGGCAGGCGGCGGGCTTTAGTTTCGGTCCCTGGTCGGGACGCGTGAATACTTTACCCAAGGCAGTTGTCCTTCCGCGTTCGATTTGCGCGCCCTGATTGGCCTCTCAGCGCCCAATCGCGTAGCCCTCTACTCGCTCAATATACTACCTATCACTTCAGTTCCACAGCCCAATTTCCCTCGTATTGTTTTCGCCTCCGCCGTGCATCATATACTAAAACTAACTATCACTCAACTTCCTCGTATTGTTTTCGCCTCCGCCGTGCATCATATACTAAAACTAACTATCACTCAACTCACTATTGCCTAACTCGCTACCGCGAAGAGTCTCACAATATACTAACTCAATAGCTAAGGGATGCAGACCAGAGAAAGACTTTCGTCTTGTTTACATCAGGGTCCCCCATTTTCAATTCATCATAACATATATGACACACACGACATACAGATAGACAGTACTGCTACATCTATACATTTATGACATACCAGATTTGCAAATACAGTACTGTTTGTGATACAAAAGTGTCCAGAAAAAGAGTGTATATACATTTGACGTAGAAACTGTACATTGGGAGGAGGCTGGGTTGATGTGATGTCGATTGATATGAATAGCGTGTTACGTTAATAGAGAGATGAAAACAATACGTTATTTATATTGATGTGAGAGATGAAAACAATACGTTATTTATATTGATGTGAGAGATGAAAACAATACGTTATTTATATTGATGTGATGTCGATTGATATGAATAGTGCATTACGTTATAGAGAGGCGATAACAATACGACGTTAACTGAAAGCTGATTGCACGGTGCTTGAGTGATAGTAGTATATTGAGCGAGTAGTTAGGCGATAGTAGGGCTAACGCGATTGGGCGCTGAGAGGCAAATCAGGGCACGCAAACCGAACGTGAAGGACAACTGCCTTGGGTAAAGTATTCACGCCGTCGGGACACTCGGAGCTCACACACCTGCAGGAGCCCCCGGCTCCGCCCCTCTCCGCCCCTCCTCCACTACTAGCCCTGGCTCCGCCCCTCCTCCACTGCTAGCCCCGGCTCTGCCCCTCCTCCACTACTAGCCCCGGCTCCGCCCCCTCTCCGCCCCTCCTCCACTACTAGCCCCGGCTTCGCCCCTCTCCGCCCCTCCTCACTACTAGCCCTGGCTCCGCCCTCTCCGCCCCTCCTCCACTATGAGCCCCAGCTCCGGCCCCTCCTCCATTACTAGCCCCGGCTCCGCCCCTCCTCCACTACTAGCCCCGGCTCCGCCCCCTCTCAGCCACTCCTCCACTACTAGCCCGCTCCCGGCCCTCCTCCACTACTAGCCCGGCTCCGCCCCTCCTCCACTACTAGCCCGGCTCCGCCCCTCCTCCACTACTAGCCCGGCTCCGCCCCTCCTCCACTACTAGCCCTGGCTCCGCCCTTCCTCCACTACTAGCCCCGTCTCCGCCCCTCCTCCACTACAAGCCCCGTCTCCGCCCCTCCTCCACTACTAGCCCCGGCTCCGCCCCTCCTCCACTACTAGCCCCGGCTCCGCCCCTCCTCCACTACTAGCCCCGGCTCCGCCCCTGCCTCCACTACTAGCCCCGGCTCCGCCCCTCCTCCACTACTAGCCCCGGCTCCGCCCTCCTCCACTACTAGCCCCGGCTACGCCCCTCCTCCACTACTAGCCCGGCTCCGCCCCTCCTCCACTACAAAAGCCGACTGGGCGAGCACTAACTACCCAAAAAGTCTCCCACAGCCACTGAGTGCCGTTGCATATTCATTTGACCCACTCGGTACAAAATGGAGAGATAATCATATCAGATGTTTTTAAAATGCACAACATCAGGCTATATTCACAAGCTATATATTCCAAGCATACCTTAAAAACCTATAATGTATTGTAACTGATATTCTACGGTAACTCGCTCCACTCGGAGGAAGCTGCGCTTAATTAAATCAAGCCAGAGTGTAGCGATCCAATTCGGTTATTTCTGTAAGTGATTGAATACGTTTCCTGGTCCTGGTGAGAGGGTATGGGGGTTATATATATACTGTATACATAATTATGTGTATGTGTATGTGTATAAGTATGTGTACATATATATGATCTACGCCTCAGTTTGAGAACACCTGCGTGACTCTCCATTGCAGGACTAAGCGTGAGATGTTCCAGAGGGCCTCATTAGGGGTTGAACAGCAGCCCGAACCTAATCCTCCTAAATACACCAAGTCCTCCTCTCAGCTCTGCCCTTCACGTCCGTCCACCGGAGAGATCAAGACAACCGAGGAGGAGATCTGCATAATTCTACAGTAATGTTAGATGACGTCTCAAACTTCACAAATCCCAGAGGACTTGAACTTGGATAAGACGCGGGCATGTGTAAGTGTGCGTGTGCTCGTGAGTGTGTGTGTGTTGGCTGAGCGTGCCGGGGGCACAGCGGACCTTGGAAGCGAGGCCCCCCCCCCCTCATTACCGCCGACTCGTTTACGCTTGGCCGAGCCAAACAAACAGAGAGCATAAAGGTAGTCTGGCGTTTACAAGGCTAACGAACGACTATGCGGATTGACTGGATCAATCGCGGTCTTTTTCGAGGACGAACAAACACGCCGTCTTATAGACACCCCCGTCCGATCGTAAAAGCCAGCCGCATTACGCAGCCGATAACTTCGCGGAGTGTGTTGCGGCGTGTTACAGGGAGACGCTGACTGAAGCAGTTTTGGGACATTTATATATACGGCCTTCTACGCTGATTATAATGATGCAGCGTTTTCTCCTTTATCTTCCACCGGTAGCTACAGCGACGGCCGCTAGAAGAGACGACATGAATCAAGTAGTAATTACAGGTTCTCCTCCGACGCTGTCCTTTATGTAAACACACACACACACACACAGACACAGACACACACACACAGACACAGACACAGACACACACACACACACACACACACACACACACACACCACACACACCACACACACACCACACACACACACACAGGTAATGCAGGTTTTCCCTCCAACTCTGCCCTCTATAAACACACACACACACACACACACACGCACACAGGTAATGCAGGTTTTCCTCCAACTCTGCCCTCTGTTAAACTACACACGCGCACACACACACACACACACACACCACACAGATAATTCAGGTTTCCTCCAACTCCGCCCTTTATAAACACACACACACACGCACACACACACACACACACACACACACACACACAGTTAATGCAGGTTTTCCCTCCAACTCTGCTCCTCTATAAACACACACACGCGCACACACACACACACACACACAGATAATGCAGGTTTTCCCTCCAACTCCGCCCTTTAATAAACACGCACATGCACACGCACACACACACACACACACACACACACACACACACACACACACACACACACACACACACACACACACACACAGAGTTAATGCAGGTTTTCCCTCCAACTCCGCCCTTTATAAACACACGCACACACACACCGGTAATGCAGGTTTTTCCTCCAACACTGCCCTTTATACAGCTGAGTCTCGCGCGGATCATCATTGCGGACGCGATATAATTTAATAATCCC